>NC_088300.1:51229818-51529818 GCF_032854445.1 Liolophura sinensis
AGAATTTTCAGAAAAACATCATCACTATACTTCATTTGATCAGTTTAATTCATCAGATTATCCGCTATCCCATGCAGTGTGATGTATTCATCTCTCCATCATCCACTGGCCAACCCTCACAATAAGTGGTAGAGTTATACCGTCACCCTTTTCATCGGTTCGTTACACTTTTAATTCATCGATGAGCCGAGGATATATATATGTGCTGCTTACTGAAGGCAAGACACATACAGGTGATTAACTGAAGATAGCCCCCAGACACTCTGTGTACCTCAAATGGCACTCGTGTAGATTAACTGACTAGCAAAGCGTTTATATGACTACACTGATATCTACATGTGATGGCAAAACCGTTTGTGTGTGTCGGACTTTCCTTCCGAGACTTAATCTAAACTTATTTAATCGGTTATAAAATGGAATTGCTGTATTGATGGAGGAGCACAATTCCCCTGGCGGCGACCTCCCTCTGTGATCGAAAGCCGGGTCCAATACGCTACACACGATCACAGTGCCCGAAAACACTTAGACAATTGGACAGCGAACGACGACTGGAACTATTATCGAGACTTGCTAAGAGACGGACATTATTTACAAAGACTCGCTGCCCCCGGCCGAAGGTTACACAGATCCAGGGGGCGCTTTTCTCTTACAACATCACACTTCAGCTCCATCACCTCGAGATGAAAAGGAACATTACGAAAATTACATTGGGACATTTTTGATTCCAAAAACACGATTCATAAAGGATTTCTGACGGCCGCAGTATCTGAGTTGCGTCCCCTGTGGACATACATCAGATGAGTGTGAGCTAATCCATTTGTCTGCGAACTCAACAGGCCTGCTTCGGGGGGAAATAATTCTCTCGGTATCGCAAAGGTTTAGTTCTCCGGCCATAATTTATAGATGGTGGATTGGCACGTTTTAAGAAGTCACTTTTTTTTCACATTGCTTTTTTGAAACTTGATCTGGAAATGACGAACACGTTACTGATTCCCTGTATAAATGATCTTACACATCTGACCCCACTCTCAAAAAATAAGATTTGTAAATGGCATATACATGTTTGACCCTGGCCTTTCAAATAACGTGAATTAAAAACGTATAGCACCGTCTATATTACACTGCAATTATATAGATATAAAATATTTTTATATGGACGACGAGGGAAAGTTTTGATGTATTAGAGACATGCGCTTATAATAAGAGCCATAGATAGTAATATACTTTTGACCATGGAATATACTTGAATACAGCGTTAAATGTCCAACATTTATAAGTTAAATGGAAGCATACTAATTTATCCATTACGGTTTGTTTCAAGCACAGCTCTAAGCCAGATCCACATGCGGTTAGCCTTTACTAAAGCAGATACACCAATTGATGGAATCTTTATATCCGCTATAATAGAAAGCCAGCATATTGCAGGGTTTTGTACACCTTCGTGGTATACTGTCTGAAAATCGATGAATATTTCTTGTCTCTATACATCATATTATCGCGTCATGCTGACAGTAGAAAGGTGTATCCTCGCTAGGCAATATTGGTGACCAAATCTGCTACCACCGTAATTCTCGTATTTTGCTTATCCAGAAAGTCAATATTATCATACACATCTTATTTTTGAAAAATGCAGATCAAATAATTAACTACCATAAATGATGGCCGAGGCGACGTGCATAGTATTTTCGCTTTTATCTATTGTACCCTCGCATGTACACGTGCACTGCCAGACGTGTGTAATTGGGAATAAATGTTAACTGCTCTTGTGTACAACCTTTGCACCATCGGTCTTGAGTGTGTTATTTTTTTCACATTTAACTGAGTGATCGGGAATAGAGATGTATCCTAGGGTGTAGTTTAATTCACTTGGTCGATGTGACTTAATGTAATTTGGCTCAAAAATGCCTATTATCCGTTAACGGATCGATGCGCAGCTGAAAAGCCTGTGCGTTATATAATTTAAAAAAGTGGCCTAGAGTTCGAGGAGAGATGTCAGCTCAACTCGTGATTAGCCGATTCCTCAATTCGTGATCTTCAAATATTTCTCTTTTACACCTGTTAAGAATTTGCCATTAGCGAAGATAATTTCATTACTGTGGTAACAAAGCGTAGAAGCTTTGGTACGAGGCACCTGACTCCTTTGTGTGCGAGACAGGGACGTTCCGAAGAGGTCGTCATTGAGAGAGCTTAAGGATGACAAGCGAGTAACGACCAGGGCACGCCGCCGCTCGGGTTACGGCTCGCTCCTTTCTCAAGGAGCCCTCGAAACTCATCCCTCTCACTTCCATTATCTCCTCTCAGTGCTCTCTGCCATACAATAGCCCGTCTTCTGGCGACGTCCTTTCTTAATTGATGTTCTATCGGGCGGACAAACCTTTCAAATCTTCACAAGGGGTCTTCTCACAATGGTTTCTTGCCACGCTTAGCCAGGAGCGAGAAAAGCAAGCAATCTGTATTAATGGCACAGTCCTCCATCGGACGTTCGAGTTCATTAACTGTATTTTCAAGCAGCTAATTAAAAGGGTGATCTTTTTGTACGTTTAATGACCGCAAATGGACGACCACCTATTAGAAATAACCAGAACAGCCCTAAAAGCAAAAGTCACCCCAGAGAGGTTGCCGCCCCCCTGACGACTCCCTGTACCAATCAGAGAGCAGACAGAGATTGCGTAGTCGCGCAGTCTCAAAATTAACCATGGCACTGGTATCTACCCCTGGGAACCATTGAGGGAGTAAGACGGGCGATCGAGCCAGGAGCGCTTAGCGATTGTCTGTCGACTCAACACTCTTCCCAAGCCCCATCCATAACCGGGAGAAACCTGACAAAATCATCTCCGGACTAATGCCTGTCTTTGCCCTCGCAGCTTCCATTCATTTTCACCCTGCTTTCCCACCCCACCCCCATCCAAATATCCCTCCGGGAGTGGCAGGCTTTGCCTCGCTTTCACGCCCTATACACTTCGCCAGGCAGTCGAGGGTTGAAGAAAGCCCGGGGCCAGGACCCGTTCGAATTGCCAATGTTATTTTGATTGTGTAGTTCAGCTAATATAGAGTTCGTGGCTTGTTTACACCGTGTCAGTTCTTTTAAGTTTATACAAGGCCTACAAGCTTAGCATCTTACCGAGCTGTAGTTAGCGTTCCACCGGTGCTATTGGATGTACATAAGTACCAAATGCCCCCTAGGTACCCGTCATTTCTTTTTAATCTGTCTGGATTATTTCCACAATAATAATGAATACAAAGTAATGGCATAACCAGTTATCGAATCATTAGATACAAGAATTTGACATTCGACTGATTAAGGCCAGGCTCTATATAGACCAACACCCATGTGATAGTACAGAACTGACTCGTATTACATCGGTTGAGAGTTCGAATCCCCTCTAGGCTAAGTTGACTCTATTCTGGCGTATATTTCTATTATACCTGGCTTTGTTGCCTGCATGACTGTAAGACGAATGAAGAATACCAGTGTACATTTTTGGAATACAAATTGTACACGTATACATGAGAACCGCGAGCTTTATAGAGCAGTACACATTATCCAGAATGTTTAGCCTGTATATTAACCCGTTTGATTTATAGATATATGGATGAATTTTACATTTTGGAATTCTTGACAGTGGATTTCGTGGAAAGCATGCTTTTTTACGCAATCCACACGAGCTATTGGATAGCCTCAAAAGCCAACAAGCCCAGAAAGAAAGATAGCGTTAAACGTCTTTAATAAAATGTTTCAAAATTAGAAGTGCAGCCAAACTGTAACAAAAGCCTCGACTTTTTCTTTAGCACCTAGTTCCAAATCAGGAAAACTTGTCTGATAACTTAAAGTTAGTGTGCAGAAGACGTTAACTGTTAATTGAATCCGCAATCTCGATATCGCTTGGACGTGTTTTATTTCCGTTGGTGTTAATTCTCTTGTATTTAGCGGCTCCGCATGTATGCCCGCCCGCATCCTCCACAGCTCCAGCCATCCCAGCAAGAAATCTCCACCCTTCTGTCCATCTTGATTTTCCCGGGATGTTTCTTCCTTCCAGCTTTCACGCTAGTTTTTGGGTCGTAATGCATTTTTGTCGCTATTAATAAGTGATAGCATAAATCAGTGGCACTTGGTGGGACAAGACGATGTCACCGCGCGGGGCAGCTCGTCTCCCCGGCGTTCACCATGTCTCTGCGGACCGACCAGAGCTGGCAAGGTACGAGCTGATTTAAAGCCTTCTCACCCATTAATTGCGCGAAACCACGACAATGCTTTTCAGTGGGAGGAAATGCGGTGGCTCTTGGAGTATATTGATCGATGATCGATAAAATTAATAAAAGATCTGAGGTTTTCTTGATGTATTTCACATAAGGTCCCCAAGGAAAAATCAAACATCTTAGGCTCTTTTGTCAATGTTAAGAGTTTTTCATACCTTTTGCCCATTTGCATATGACGCCCGGCCTCCTCGAATGGTGCCATTTTTTGTTTTCAGTTTTCCTACCACATCTTCGATATAAGATCAAACTTTTATTACAAGCCCTTTTGACAATCTCCATACAGGGGTATTTTAGTTTTTGTTACAAAGAAAAAAACAATCTCAGGAAATAATTACGGATCCATCTGACCAAATTTAGACTTCACGCAAGCAAGGACATGTAACATTATTATGTAACATTTTCGGTTGTATCCATGTAACATTATTATTTTGGGTTGTATCCATGAAGACAGTATTGTGTCTGGAATATAAGATCTTCTTTACAACTAAATGAAGTCGTTATAAAACCACGCAGTGTTTGAGAGAATAAAACTCTAGCGGTTGTTAAGGTGCCCGCATATAAATATATCTATTTTTTGTCTCCACAACTTAAAACCTGGAATTTTTACGAGGCCAAGGTCTTTTAAAAAAACGCAAACACAATGTCTCGTCACTCATACCCTATACTCTTCACGAGATTCCTATTAAACAGGAAACGCCTGACGTCACAGTGGAAACAGATGTCTTCTCAGATAAAAGAAATAACTCGAGCCTAATTGGTTAAAATTTATAACATGGTGTCGATTTCGATTTTTTCCACGTGAACGTTTTTGTTTATTATGAACTGCGATATCTAACTTAATTTTACAACATCCCAAAAATAAAAAGGTGTACGCTTTTGAAACTTCGTGTGGGCTATTGTATGGATACATATATACATGCATTTGATCTAGTGTTGTCTTTTCATTTTATATGTACCAGTCAGAGGTGATACTGTGCTTAAGTGTCCATATCTGTCACGTTCACTGACGGTGCTTAGCCTGAATCTATTTGTGTACAACGTGTATAGGCAATAGAGGACACATGTTTAGGCAAAACAAATTGACTGATTACCCATATCGAACTGAAAGCCGATACGTTTTTCGGCCAAACAAATTCAGTCAGATCCTCAATCAAGTAGACAGAGCATTCGTGTTCAGGTAAAACAGATTGACTCAATACCTATATCAGCTAACTATTTATAGGAAAAACAAAGCGACTCAATTTGTATATCGGTACATATCCCTGCACAAGGAAAAAGCAGGAGAACAAGCCCTGTCAAATCATCTGACCACTTCAGGACCGTTAACCATTACTGGTGTTAATTTCATACAAAGCCTGGTTATTGGTGTTAATTTATTTATTTATTTGGTGTTTTTCGCCTTACTCAAGAATGTTTCACTTTTACGACGGCGGCTAGCGTTATGGTGGTAGGAAATCGGGCAGAGCGCGGTGGAAACTCACGGCCATCCACAGGTTGCTGTCAGACCTTTCCACGTACGGCCGGAGATGGTGTTAATTTCATATAAAGCCTGGTTAACTCTGTTAATTTCTTTCAAAGTCTGGTTAACGGGTTTCACTGGAATTGACATAATACAGAATGGAAGAAATGATCACATTACTACTGTATGGTTAACATAACGGTGTTTTCCATGCCTTTTCCCCCAAGTGTTTTGCCGTCTATTGTCCCAATGAGCACTTTGCTATTATTTGCTTGTATGGGTTTGTGTGGGGTGTTCTGGTTGGCTGAGCATGTATAGCCGACGTGAATGATCCTCTCGGGCGAAATGAAAAACCACTTGAGAGCCCTGAGTGGGGACGAGTGACTAATATGAGATGTTCTTCAAAGGTACTTGACCAGCTCTCGACGGGACAGCAGCCTCTCCAACTGATGACACCAAATCGCCACCTAGAGACCCCGTTCAGCCAATGCACCGCACTCGGACCGCGTTTGAGTTCGCATCCCAGCGGGGTACACGACACTGATACGATCTGGAACAAGCCAAATGTACCACCCCGGGGCAACAATAACAAAATTATCACACCCTTTTAGAATAACTGGGCGCAAAGGAAATTTCATTCGATTAGAAAAGAAATTAAATATGTTAAAATCAATATTTTCACAATAAACGACTATTCATGTTAAAATGAACACCACTTTGGTTCAAAATTATACTGGCTGCTAAATAGGCTGGAGCTAAAAGCATTCTCATTTCTATAGATAGCTATGTTTCAGTGTTATTATTAGCATACAGTAAATATTAAAATAACAGTGTCACTGACGATAATGAATTTTGGTAATGCGAAAATGTAAGGACACATTACAAAACTATTTGTATATCAAAACCTGATATATGTATGTATGCATAAGCGTAAATAAATCGGTATAGATTAAAAACGTGACTAAGGTAAATTGACAAGAAGCCGTATTTCACCGGTTACGTGTGGCCATTGGCCCGCTATCATACTGTTGTCGTGCCTCTTTTTTTTCTTCTCATTTTTACATTATCATTCCACTGAAAGAGAACAAACGTTTCAAACTATATGAACCAATGTACAAAAATTATGCACAATCTTGTACATGTATATGTACACATATATTTAGGTGTCGGTTTATGTTTGACTGTTGACATAGTTTGTAGCGTCTTCACACAAGGTATAAAGTGAATTCATTCATGTTTCATGTAATATGGGCAAATCGGCAGCCTGTGACATATCAATGTTTCTGATTTTAGCAAATTTATACATACCAATTAAAACTCTATTATAACATTCGTGGGTATAAATGACCCGGTATTATATGTACATTTAAACATAGATAAAGTGATGATTATTACATATTAAATGCAGGACATATGGCTCTTCAGATATATCGTGAAGGACTTCCTTATATCTGACATAAAGTAGAGCACTGTCACCTATATCGGCTATCTCCCTGGATTTCTTCTCCTTTAAATCCATGATGTTTTTATGTAATTGTTTTTCTTTTCAACCACTTACTGTGACATACGATTACACCCGTCATTAAAAGGGCCTGTTTAATTTTTAACAGCTCTACATGAAAAAGTAATAAATTCCCTATAGCCTTAGTGACATAAATAGTTAAGATAAGAGCTTCTCTTCACGCTCGTAGTTTATGCGCTTTTATTTTTTTCTTTTCGCCCTTCTTTCAAAAACAATAATCAGAAGTCATCGAGGAGTCGAGCGTATAATTACAGATGACAAGTCGCACTGGTTTGAAGCGATCGACATCGGAACAGTATAGCAGTCAGTAATTAAGTAGGTGGAGTAACATCATAGACATTGCCAAGCCGGCATCTCATCACCTCTTTGTCTGTGGCCAATGGGAGAGAGTCTTCCGCATGCATTGGCCGATCAGTTAACTTGTGCTGTGAGAGTGTTTCCTCTGCAATTATCACTGTATGGGGCGACGTTAGACGCCATTCCTGATCTAGCTGGTTGTCTTCAGAGAAGCAGACGACAAAAACACATCACATCTCGTCGTTTGCCAAGAGTTATCCAAGTGCAACGCGTCTGGAAGATTCGTTTATTTTTCCTGTCATTAGCAAACAAAGGAAACAAAAATCAAAATGTAAGCCGTCAAAACCGGCGAGAGACATATTGTGGACAGAAGAAAAAAAGAAAGATCAAGATTTCTGACTCGGTGATTGATTCTGGATCGGATCGCGTCACGTAACAAAGTCTGGATGATAAACATAAAGGTCGTCCGCTCTGACTGCTGTTTTGGACAAACATCAAAGGGAATATTTAAACTAAATTTCGTCAAATTTAAACGCTCTGCAGACAAGAGTGGATCATGTCGTCTAAAACAACGACTGACACGAAATCGGACTCAGGGCCAACCACATCTACATCGACCAAATCATCCTTCAGCATCAGCAGCATTCTGAGCAGAGATGATAAGAAAGATGACGAAAAGTTCAAATCTGTAAATTTAAGAGAAACTGTATCTACCTCTCCTCACGATGACAGACGGTCTGTATCGAAGAGCGGGGAATCCATGTTCAGCTTCCTTGATGCTCGCCTAGCGGCCCATTACCAACAAGCGAATTCGTCTTATATGGACTGGGCAATCCACGCCAAGAACAGTGCGGCTGCTTTGGGATGTTTCTCTCTTTACTCATCCAGCCCCTATTTCCCTCTTTCTTTGCAACGTAAGTATTACAGTTTTTTTTCTTCACCAAAGTCTGTTTTTTTACTCTCATCAAGTTTTCCATATTTTTTAACTTCCTTGAAATATGCATCTTAGGTACTGCTTTATCCATCTATAACCTTTAGTCAGCCTTTTTGGTGATGCAGTATTTTTTCTGTCGTTCGAAACATTTTTCTGTCATGCGATAACATTCGTAGAGAATCAATTTAAGTGAATTTTTCGTATACATGTAAATTGAAACAGTGAATATTATTTCATCATGTGGGCTTGAAGGATAGTCAGGATCTCCATCGTCTGAAGCACATGATCATATGTGAAATATTTTGTGTATAAAAACTTTATATGATTCATTTCATACCTAGTATACAACATAATGCATGCCCATGTTATAGAATTTATATACAGACTCAAAAGAATGAAATAAATCTTCTCTTAGAAATAAGGATTTTAGTAGCATAAAGATTAACTTTAGGTGAAAGTATAGAAAATGTTAAATAGTTCAATTAAATGATCATTAACTGTTCAAAAAAGTGCTGGGCTACATACAGACGTTTTTCGAATTCGCATCAGTCACCTGATTATTAAAATGGTAATATTTGCATACATAGGAGAGGATGAATGTCAAAAAAACTTTTTTCGAATAAAGTGAATTCTGGAGGGAGACGGCTTTGTGACATTTTCCTGTGTGTATCAGTTTCACTTTAAACAGACGATTTGGGAAAAGAAAAGAAAACCACAAGGTGTTAACAAACAAAACAATCATTTGCAAAGAATCAGGCGAGCGGACTGTAAAACGTTAGAACTTTTTCGCGGCAACGTTTTTTTTTTTTTATGTTTCAAGTTCTTGTCAAATTTGTTTAGTGTGTATACTTTTTGGACAATTATCAGGCTCTGCGGCTACAGTGACCCCATTACCTCCTTCTACCCAGACAAGCACACCGAAACTGCCACGACCGAAAACCCCGGTGCCCAGTGAACCGTGCTCCACTCCACCTCACTCCCCATCCCCACCTCTACCGGACACAGAAGAGGGTGAGGGGAGTGAGTACGGAGACCAACAGAGGCCCTCACAAAATGGCGACGACGGGAAACCTGACTCGGGTTTGACGGATGACAAGCGCTGCTCACGGAAGAAGAAGACGAGGACCGTATTTTCGAGAAGCCAAGTATTTCAACTGGAATCGATGTTCGATATGAAGCGCTATCTGTCCAGCTCGGAGAGGGCAGGGCTGGCGGCATCTTTGCACCTCACAGAGACCCAGGTGAAAATCTGGTTCCAGAATCGCCGCAATAAATGGAAAAGACAGTTAGCGGCAGAACTTGAGGCGGCCAACATGGCACATGTGACTCAGCGGATGGTGAGAGTTCCTATCCTGTATCATAACTCTGGTTCCTCTTCAAGCACTGGGGAGGCCAATCCTCAGTATTCCATGTCCCTATCCTCACTGCATCCTCTGTATTTCTCGCCTAATTACCCATCATTATCAGCCGTTAAATCCTCATTGCCTGGCGTCGTGTAACATAAAGGAGTGCATGGATTTGTGTGACATGCGAGACCTGGTCTGTTGAACACTGGAAGACCTCACACCGAGCTTAGAGTAAATCTGTACATACACACGCGCAATTCTCCGTATCTGCTTCTTAAAATTGTGCAAATAGATCGATTGAACAATTCACTCAACTAAATCGATGTAGTTTCTCCCAAACAGACAATACCATGCAAATTATTTCTTTCGTCACAAGGATTGGGAAGGAACCAAACTGACAATCTGTTTGTACCCAGTGAGTATGTTTGACAGGTGGCTCAAGATAAAATGTACACTGTTCAATGTCTAAATATATATAATATAGAAACCGGTATATATATATATACATATATATATATATATATATATATATATATATATATATATATATATATATATATATATATATATATATATATATATCGCGACATCATTGTCGTTGTTCATGCGTATTGATGTAAATAAATTACTCACGTTAAAACAAAAGAAAAAATGCAAGTATTTCTATCATTTCTTTCTCTGGGGCTTATAATGTATTTGACATTATTAAACGTTCAACAAACCTATTTGTTTACTACACTATTTGAATTTGTTTACTACACTATTATAACCGAACTGTCACACCATATATTTCTTTATGCATCATGAATAGCAATTTGAAATTATCATTTATGCAAAAGTAAAATGTACGCTACCATCTTTTATGCATGGCAGGCAGGCATATCCTTTCATCCTCCTGATGTACATGTGTCTTTGTAAAAGTAAATTAAATATTTTCCCCTGAATCATACAGGTAAGTAAAGCGTGAGATAAAAATAGGACAGATAAAAATGTACAAAACCAAGTGATGCTAATTTGTCATCGCATTTTCCAGATGAGTCAATTTGCTAATCCATTAGAGCCTTGTCGACGACTGACAAGTACAGAATGAGCTTTGAAAAAAATTATCTTTTGACGTTTCTTCTTGTGATAGACATTCAGCCGTATACTTGTCTCCCTTGTCAAATATATTCCTTTAGGTTAATAAGTGTCAATGTAAGTGATATTGATAAAAAAGAGACTTATTTTTAAGCTTACTTTTCTGAATAATCAATGCTGTTTAACGTATATACGGTACGATTCAAAGATGGGCTGGATTCCCTGTAGAGTTATCACTTGTCATCCAATAAGTTTTTAGCTTGCGGTCGAGTGCGACGATATCAACAGGGTGCTTTAGATGCTGCAGTTGTTTTTCCATTAACGCAGTCAAATGTTCAAATCCCCTCGACTTACACTTGTTTATGTTTGGGATTTATTGCCTTAGTTGTTGTGAAGAGGTACAGATTACAGACCGTTCTGTTCCAATCCCCTTACACAGTATATTTGTTGGTGCCATGTACCCGGGAATTCATCGACTCGGTTGTTTTCACGAGGTACAGATTACAGAACGTTCTGTTCCAATCCCCTTATACGATATACTTGTTGGTGTCATGTGCTTGAGGATTTGTCACCTCGATTGTTATGACAACATGTTATTAATAGAACGCTCTGCTCCAATCCCCTTACAGATCACTTAATCGTTGAAGTCATATCGTATCGGGTATTCATCGCTTCGGCTACATGTTTGAACGAGACATAGATTACAGAAAAAAATTTCATCAAAAATATTAGGATTACAGGCATTTAAATATATTATTTTATATTTAAGGTTTCCCTACACGCAGACACAATGATAAGTGAATTCCTTAGCTAAAAAAACAAAACATAAAGATTTTAAAAAAAGACCAAAACACAACTTCATGCAAAATAGGCGTGAGGTGTGGAATATTATGTTCCTGCACAAATATTAATCTGAGATTTCTGCAGTTTTTGCTTTCGGTATTAAGAAATAGAGGAAAATAAAGCAAACTAGAATAAAACGAAATGTGTGCAATTTATGAGAAACACGTTTTTTCTTCTTTTTTACCACTTACATGTATGTGTTTTCATTTCATGATTTCTTCTCCAAATATGGAATTGTTTTCCTCAAAATGTTAAAGCTGTATCTAATATACATGGAGAGGGGTTATAACCAACTGTCATTTTCTTGAAAGAGAACTTTGCCATTTGGCGAAAAGCCTAAATAATCTTCCAGTAAATAGTTGAAATGAATCTGTGAGGATTATTTCCAATTTATGCCTTTTAGACTTTTATCTGTTTATTCGATTGGCGTTTAACGCATATTGCCTTACCCGCCTGCTGATTTGATGCCGTAAAGTCAAAGCTATACGACAGCTGGATTCGAACCTGCTGCCTGCTCCTTGGTCATGGGCCGATCAGTTGCTGTGGGACATAGATATTTACTACCTAATGAGTAATCCAGCACACGAACTTAAACAAACATTTGCAGTACAAAATATTGTGTAATTAATCTAGTCATTATTAGTATGTTTAGTGCTATAAGCATATAGTGCACAGTTCTGCCTATGTAATATACTGATTGAAACCCCCAAAAATAACTCTTATTAAGTGTATTGGCATACAGCTGAAAAACTTCCAAAAGCATAGACACAGGTTATTTTCTGTGAGCCAATCACCTGGGCTTTACAGTTCTCACCGAATCTATAAGAAAAATAATCATATGTGCGTGTCGTGTATTTTGCATGGATTTTAACAATACTCCAAAGTATCTAGCCTATGCATGCAGGCGTGAGAAAGTCTTTTTCTATGTGTTGTTCAAATCATGCTATATTCCTTTAATTAATATACTATTTATTTAGACATTTTATTCGATTACTTATTTTGCTTATCCCCTTTCATCGCCTTCAATGTTTAATATTGCTGATGTCATTCAAGTATTCCTCGATGCGTGTTTTTCCTTGCAAATGGCGTTTCCTGCGCTTTGTAACCACACTTATTTTGTACGTTGATTGACCAACGGTGGGAGTGATTGTTGAAAGCCATAGGATCTTTTACGAATGCAAAATTTTAATTTACGCGACAAACGTCAGTGTAAATATTTATATATATTTTCAAATTTGGCATGAGACAATTTCTATAAGAAATTTTAACAGCGTTCATTAGAATAAAACTTTCATCTAAAAGGACGAACCTGAATCGTTTAGATGATTCGGGGAAACAATTCTTGTACTCGATTTGTGTTTTATCAAAACCATCACTGTGCACTGCTCTGAGCTTATCAGCATTGACTTGTATTTCTGAGGCTCGTCAGAGCTTTTGTACTTCCGATTTATTCCCGTTACTTAATACAAATATTAGAAACTGAATAGACATTGCAGAGTTTTCAGTTTTTGTCACGTATACTGAATGTTACAGTTGCACCTATAATTATCGGTACTTTCAAGGACTATAAACATGTAATATGTTCATGTATTAATCTAATAAAATGATAGAATTTTACTAACCATAAGTGTAAACAATGCAACAAATAGAGCAAAATATTGTTAACTTGGATAGATTGGTTAATTGATTGATGAGTTAATTTGCAATTTTTTTTCTGTATCGGATTATTTTATGCTTTTCTTCTCACTCAGTCGTGAAGAAATTTACGAAAGATATTTCCCAATTTAACCTTTTTCATTTTATTTTCTCGATATAGGTGGCAGTAGATGATGTTTTTTACGTTTTTAATTGTTTTGCTTTTGACCGGCTTTTCAAAACATTAATCCTGCTTCCATCACGGCATATGCGGTTTTAATGTTAACATATGGTCAAAACACAGGCATCCATTAAATGAGTTAGGTAATGCGTTAAGTACCGGTCAACTCGCCAGCATTTAGTCGATCACATGGGAGCACGGCAGGATGGTCACCCGTCACCGGAGTCCGAGCCTGGAAGCAAGGACGGCCAAAGCTGGGGTGATCTTCAAGTGACATGTCCCATTATCTTAATTAGAGGGCGTTTAATTTGCGATAAGTTTCCCCTGTCCGCGGGTAATCAATACCAAGGACTTATATATAACTACGGGCTGGTAGGAACAAGACGAGGGAATTGCTATTCCTTGACTTGACCGACTGGGTAACGCGATCCTTCGAAGAACATCAGCACAAATGATTGAAGTCACTTCTCTCGTTTGAGCATTAAGCAATAGGCCCGCGTCTCTGTGGAGTTATGATCCGCAAACCTACGGCTCCGGTGTCTTGGCGTGAACTTCGGGCAGCCCGTCTGCATCCTCTTCAGCAGACAATGGCCATCTTGTAGGATATTTGGTTTTCTAATTGGAGCCAGATCTATTTTCCTCTCATCTTAGTCCGTGCTAATCAGCGTACAACTTCATCGCTTCCGACAGCGGCTCGAACAGATTGATTACTTTTGACTTGTGTCAGGTAGAAGCAGCCCAGCACGTAATCAAACTGCTTGCAGTGATTAAGTGTGGAAACCGCTCTTTGTTACAATCACAAAGACGCTTCTCCTCAACGTTTCATGCTTTCTTATGGCCAGCAGGCCGAATTAAGCGAAGCTAATTACGGTCTACTTTACTCTTCCTCCGCAACATCTTTGATTCCTGGCCAGTTCATGTTTTTTGTCAGGAGTTCCAGACTAAGTGATTCCAATTAATTCCAGTTTTTCGGACACGACTCTTAACACGACTTTGTAGTTGCTTTCCTGTTCAGGTTGGCTCGATAATCAACGATTGTTTAACATGTAGTTAGTTGACGATTCGTTCGTGTGCCTCCCTAATGGTAAAATTAAAAGGAGTTTTTCTTCGTGCCTTTGTATCAAGTGTCAGTCAGGCCAAGCAAATTATAGCCGACAATTACCGAGTCCTTTTCCTGTCCTCCGAACGCTGAAGAGCTACACAGCAGATACCTTGCGATGTGAACACGCAAATCTCAAGCACCATACCGGCGTGGACAATGAAAAAGAAAACAGGATTAAAATTGAGTGCCCTTCTTCTTGACAATAGCCAGACATACGCTCTTCATCTCCCAGCGTATCACGCCATCAGCCGCTGATTTGTCGGTCATGTCAGATGAGGCTCTCTCAGCGTATCACGTCATCAGCCGCTGATTTGTCGGTGATGTCAGACAGGGCTGTCCCAACGTATCACGTCATCAGCCGCTGTTTTCTCGGCCACGTCAGACGAGGCTCTCCCAGCGTATCACGTCATCAGCCGCTGATTTGTAGGTCATGTCAGACGAGGCTATCCCAGCGTATCACGTCATCAGCCGCTGATTTGTCGGTCATGTCAGACGAAGCTGAATCTACGGTCATCCTGATTGAACACATCCTCCAGAGTTTAATTAATTAATTAATTTATTTATTTATTTGTTTGGTGTTTTACGCCGTACTCGAGAATATTTCACTTATACGACGGCGACCAGCATTATGGTGGGTGGAAACCGGGCAGAGCGCGGTGGAAACCGCAGGTTGCTGACAGACCTTCCCGCGTACGGTTGGAGCCAGAACTTAAAGTAGTGTATAAAATCCCTCTAAGAAAAACACTCAGTATATCTCTGAGAAATTAATTCTTTGCACCGGAAAATTATTTTGCTAGAAGTTGCATAAAAAATCATTAACTAATTAGCACAGATAATTCCTATGAGTCAATTAGTGATCTTTATAATAATAGCTTGCACTTTATCATTCTTGAGTAACTGTTGAAGTTCACCCACACACAATATAATTCAAATCCACGCACATATATACATATCAACATTTGTCAGTTGCATGGTCTCCTGGGCTCTGCCTGGTTTCCCCCCACAATACTGCTGGCCGTCGTCGCACAAGTGCAATTGCAGGATGAGTGGGACGTCGTAATGTTTGGTGATACACATACAGTGTATACGTTTAGTTAGATTTTATTTTGTTTTAATGAGACAACCAAATGCCACACACATCTTTTGCATTTGGATGTGGTATATAATCTTTTATTGTGGAATAAACTATATATGCGTGTATCATAGGTTCCCGGATGGTGGTACATCATCTATATTCATGAGTTAATCATTTATTTTGATGAATTATTTAGCGACCTTGAAAACATTACTGAATAAATCAATAATAATATATATCAATGATCCAATTATTGAGAAACTGTATGGTGATGTTAGTATACATAAGTAGTACATATAGGTCAATGATTGGTACGCATATTGACAAAAAAATCACGACTAATGTTAGTAAACAGCAGTTTCCACTATCGGCAAATTATTTATTGATATCGATAATTTGTTTTCGATTTCTATGCCTTGTTGCTATTTCTAGTATCGATTAGCTTTAGCTGCCAACTTTAATTGCACTCGTCCCCCTGCCACCCCACCACCCCCACACACTCACCCATACTTTTGCACCCCCATTCTGTCTCCTGTATAATGCTGTTTTTTAAAGAGCTCTAATTACGGCATTGTGTGAAACGATTCATGCACGTTTGGTCTGGTGGTCTTAAAGACTATTGGTTTATGAACTAAAATGATTAGTTTATAAATTTATGGATTTGGATTTTTTATTTCATTCAATAGGGGATGCCAAGGAAATGTAGTAGGATATGATCGCTGTATGCTTTGTCCATGGAGAAGTTAGATGGACAGGTTGGTTCACTGACTGGTTGGTTTTTCATGTCGATGGCATATTGGTTCCTGCACTGTTAAGTTTGACACATGCACTGGTTAGCCTATGGCTTGGTATTTATTTTGATTTTGGTATTTATTTCATTGGTGTTTTGCGCCTTTCTCAAGAATGTTTCACTTATACGACTGTGGTCAGCATTATGGTGAGAGGAAACTGGGCATAGCCCGTGGGAAACGCACGACCTTCCGCAGGTGGATGACAGACCTTTCCACGTACGACGGACCCAATGGATTGGCAAGGCTGTATTACAATTCTGCTTACAACAGATTTATTCATATTGTGAGCAATTCATCCGTCCATCAAGCTCCACACCGTCGTAAGGGAAAACATTTCGTTAAGTCTCAAGAAAGAAAAAATAATAAAATAAATAAATAAATATATACAGCTAAAAAATATGCAATTTTCTAAAAAAAATTCTATAAAAAATAAACACCAGAATGTGAGATCGTATCACTTACGTTTAAAATTATCCGCATTTTCAGAATATATCTCTTAATACGTAAAATGTAACGTTGTTATTTATTTGATTAGAGTTTTACGCTATATAAAATTTCGAGAAAAAAATTTAAATAAACACCTGAATGTGAGATCGTATCACTTACGTTTAAAATTATCCGCATTTTCAGAATATATCTCTTTATACGTAAAATGTAACGTTGTTATTTATTTGATTAGAGTTTTACGCTATATAAAATTTCGAGAAAAAAATTTAAATAAACACCTGAATGTGAGATCGTATCACTTACGTTTAAAATTATCCGCATTTTTCAGAATATATCCCTTTATAGGTAAAATGTAACGTTGTCATTTATTTCATTAGAGTTTTACGCCGCATTCAAGAATATATCACACATATGATGGCGATCAGAATTATGGTGAGAGGAAATATGTAACGCTGCAAAAATGGAATCTAGATGCTTATTTTAAATGCACACCACTGGTCATATGCAACAAGTAAATAAATAAATAAATAAATAAATAAAGGTATAAAATATGGAGAATTTTTTTGCCAGAGGTATGTTTTAAATGTAAACATTTCAACTCTATATACACAGTCAAGATTTGGACTGTTGAGACGATTATGAAACTCTTTGGTAACGAACAATGCCATCGTGATCAAGCTAGGGTCACGTGGTTCTGTAGGCCACTTCGTCCTTGATGCTCTGATTTCTACTGCGCCTGTTTTTCATGTTTTCGTGCTGTCATCACGCACGCCTTAATGAGACATAATAAAGATTCCTCGTCATAAAGATTTTAAGATCAGCATCCGCTTTGGCAGAATCAATAGAATATTATTACTGCTTTAGATTAAGTCTTTTTGAATGCGGAGAATTTGATACTTCATTAGTTAGTAATTGGAGTGAGTTAAGCGACTGGAGACGCTAGGGGTTTACACAGCCTCCAAGGATACGGGAATCTCGCACTGATTGTGGAAGCTTATTTATGTTATATCTATCTACAGGCAGAACTGGGGCCCATCCCGTCAAGCTGTACTAGGTGCATCAAATATTAATTATAACTCTTATGGAATAAGGAGGCCATAGAAATAAAATAATAATCTTTATTTTGATGCCAGAGATAGCTTGACGATAAGATAAATTCACCGATTTTAATTAATTGTTTAGCCCAACGGCGACCTGGTGGTGTAGTTGATGAGAACAAGGGAGCTGTGTGCCAATATGCGAAGACAAGTCAACAGTCGATGTCTTCTGCTGGTGAAGCCAGCGGGAGTAATGTGATTAGATCATTAATAATTAGAAGAGTACGGAAATCCTGTGGAAAACATCATAAACCATTAAAGCGTATACATGTCCATCTACTTTAGTCATTGTGGTGTTTCATCTTGCCGCGGGCGACAAACAGTATGTATATCACATTTTATCTAATTGTTACCTCGCTTTTTTGACATCTTTTCGAATTGAAAAGCATTAAGGATGTCAGAGCGGGACACAATAGCCGAGAAACTTCATGGAACGGAGACATCCGCCTGAGCATGCATTAAAGATCGACGAGTGGCGGAAGGCTCTTTAATGAAAGCGCCCCCTGTATCTCTCAGCTCTCGCTTCCGGTCGCCATTGATACACTGCTTTGCAGCGGCTTAAACCTACTTAGTCAGGTATCACATCAGAGTTTTCCCTGCGCCATCCCATGATTAATCTGCCCAATTAGCCAGCACGACAAGAAGCAGAAAAGAAACGCGCAGTGAAAGCATATTTTCAATTTGTCTGAGTATTGGCAGGTTTATACCTCTGCTCTAAGAATAAGCGAACTTTGAGCCTGCTGAGAAAGCGGGAGTACTCAGAGTTATTAGTAGAAACTCATCATAGAAATCTGGATTTCCATTGCTCATCATTTAATATTTAATCGGATTATTATCAGTGCCAACTCGACCGCATGACCATAGACGACAGCTGTATGGCTGCGGTTACTTCTCCGTCGCAGATGCGATTGGAAGGCTGATTCTCCGCGCAGCGGGACAGCCGGTATAGCTTACTGTTAAACGCTGTATCACCGGGTCGTTTTGGGTCTAACTAACTAAGGAGGAAATGACTTACAATATGTGGTATTTATTCTGTCAGGGATTATTGGAAGAGGAAATTAAAGGAAATGATTGTGAAAGCGCCTTTAATCCTCTTACAAGAGAAGATTGATAAAGTCCTGTAGACGAAGCCTTACCGCTGAAATATGGGGTGCTTTCTGAAGATTGCCTCACTGGTCTTTGACGGAATCATTTATCAAGATGAGAGGAAATAAAATACAATTTTTGGCACCGTCACCGAGCGAGTTTCATATAAACGTCTCTAGAATGATAACAGTAACGGAAGAAATAGTCATCCTTAGCTTTTATGAAGATTCTTTCCTTGAATGAAAGGAAAAGAAAAACTAAGAAAAGGGAGACAATCAGAGTGCCTTCTCCTCCCCCACCCCCTAAAATGGAAAAGTACATCATAGCGATTCACCATCCTGCTGTATTGCTTTAATTATACAAATGCATATGAATTCAAGAAGCCCTGGACTGCTGTAAAATCAGTTAAATTCAGAACTTGGAGTTTTCTTTGTCTATCAACCCATGGAATACAGTCTTCTTCAATTTACATTTTATGTGAATTTTTAAAAAAAATATATCATTAGCATATGAAGTTCCATGGAACATTTTAAATAATTTTATATGTCGGATTAATTTTTTTCTTTTATATTTGTCGCAGAAATAAAACACAGAAAGGGGTAAGTTCCTGACCCTAAGGACCATATACCCTAAATGACCATAAATTTCGTCCATGACTAACTTGCCCATATTTCCTGATTCTGGGAATTCTATTGATTTTAGAAAGGTGTTTTGAGGTTTGCTTGGGACATAGGCTGGAATTCTACTCGAAAATTGTAAGTTTCAGCGGAGAAAATAATATTTTGTGACATTTATTTGTCTCTAAAAATGAACTTTTGTGAGTGAAATTTGAGGCCATTTAAAGTAGTCAAAGTATATATACATATGTATATATGCCCACAACACTACTGACGAACACAGATTCGTGACCTTCTGTTTAATCGATCCCTGGTGAAAAGGCATGATTCCTCAACATATCCTGACTACACAAGCTGGTATCAAGCTGTGAACGACACATCATTCTCCGCTGCTACGCTGCAGTGCTTGTGAACTGAAGATGGAGAAAGTATTCCCCGAAAGCTAGTAATACAGGATCATGTGCAAAGTGTTTTTGTCGCATTATTTTTTATTAGCTGGTGAACTATCTCTTAACCTTTGCTTTGCCAGCACAATTATTCAAAACAGTGACGCATTACAGAAAATAACAGAAGAGTACATCAGTTGGATTGACTTGTTTTAGTCGGGCAATGATTCACACTGATCCTTAACTATGTTATAAAGTATTAATCACATCTTCAGTATTACTCAGCAAACAGATAATGCAATGCAGAGTAAAGGTTTGTAACGTCATATCACATACATGTATGAGGTGACAAAAATCTGTATTACAGAACTTTATTTATTATCTGCAGCCCGTCGCCATGAATGCACGCTTGTAACTCTTTTTTTTATGCTGAGTGTTTGAGAGTTTTATTCACAGTTTTGATGACTTGATGTTTTACATCCACGAACACAAAACCGTGCACTGCATTTATTTCACAAGGACACGTTTTGTATGTATGTAATATGCTTCGGGTTTTGCGTAGGACGTCGTACAATTTATCATTCATATGATGACGAGGAGTAACTAGACTATGTTTATTTGTACATACACAGTGTCTTTTTGTGTACCGCCAAAGTGTTTCCGCCCCTGAAGTTCAGTCCCGTCGACACCCCACATAACACCCCTACACAGTCACAATATACTGAGACCGAGCAAACCAGTTCTGTTTCCTTGCTCTAACCTGTGAGTGTTGACCATTGTCTTTGGTACGACTCGACCCGGGTTTGATCCCAGGTCTCCCGACTTTGAGGCGAGTGCTCTAACCATTAGACCACTGAAGTGGTCAATAAGTTGGTATTCCCACAGTACAACTGAGCCGTTCAAAATAATTTGTTCAGTTGTTCAGTACTGTTATATATATATAGCAAAGATTCTAGTACTGAAGTTTGCCCCATTTAGGATTGCGAATTGATTTCTTTTTCAGTTCCAGCTTTGCTCACAATGACCGACAAAAAGTCTTTGGCCCTACGTTGATCATTAGATTTACCACTATTAAATATATGGTAATCGTAGTTTCCAATCATCATCATCATCATCATCATCATGTTTAAGTTTAAATTTATTACTGTAACCTTACAATATGGATTTGTGCTAACTGTAAGAGATAGAGTCTGCTTGTAGGTTCAACAAGCACACTTGGACAGACCATATTTACTACTACCAATATACGCCTCCACAAGATTTTAAAAAATAGTCTTTATTAAAAATTTAAATAATGTTTAGCAAAACGTAAGGATTTGCAAGACAACCTGAAACAACTAGCTTCGTGACCACAATAATTTTGCAGCAATTATTCCGTCCATCTTCGAGCGTCTTTTTCTGTACACATTGTCCTTAGAGGTTCACTGAGCAATAGATGCAAATGTTCTTGTTTGGTTTCTTTCTTATATATGACAAACGCTGTATTCTAATTTTTACATTTAGATATGGACAAGTAAAGTTGTCTCAAAGAAGGGCCTTGGTTGTATCCATTTTTTTAAAAAAAAATTAAAATACACCAAAAAGACAATGCACAACACTAATTTGGTGTGGATTTACTCTAAATATTTGTTTATTGTTTTATTCATCCGTTGTTGTTTAACGTCGCGACATATAATATATATCGTGTCCGTTTGTGTCTTTACTACATGTAGACCCAGAGCTCTAATGTCATTGCTTGTCAAAATTCACTGAACAATAATTCTCGCGGCAATATATATGCGTCTTATGAGATGAACTCTAAGGCAATCTTACGGCAATATATAACTCTGTAAGTTAAATCATATATAAAGAAAATAAAACGATCTTGAAAACAACAAAAAATGACCGAAGTACTCACAAGCTGCAACGCATGCGCATTTCCAAAAATGCACCCCATGATCAAAAATAAAAAGTCCATAATCCCCTAGAAGAAGAATGACAAGAACGTCATCCTTGCACAGAGATGCAGGTTGCAGTTTATATATACATGACTGTCTCTATGTCGGACAAACTAGACTAAGTAAATTAACATGGCCGACAAATAAATGAAAGAAGTTTGTTTTAAAAACATGCAAGTAAAGTCTTATGTAATATACTATTTATTAGGACAGAAGATATCTATTCAATAGACAAGAAAAGAAGACACTCCTAAAATTGTGCTGATAAAAGATCTATTCATCTGGAACAGTTGGCTGTAAATAAAGTTATTCCTAGGAAACACGTTAATCCTTAATAGGCTGTAATGATGTCTAAGCTTGCCGATGACTTCTGTGCTTAAATTTAATGGAGATACCGTATATGTGTCGTGGGCTGTTTAATTCGGCCACCGACAAGTCCTAACCAGTTGATCACCGCCATTAGCTCTACCAAACTCTTCGACCCGATCGAGCCAGCCAATCGCTGCAGGGGGCTTCGTGTCTGACGCCAGCCTCGTGACAACCGTATTTCTGATTCCTTACATTGTCCACGCTCAAGTTTGTAAACGCGAACAACAAAAATGGATTGAAAAGCCGTTTCCCTTCGGCATACCAACCCGACTCAACACCAGCAAGCTGAGAGATTGGACGGGCGTTTTGAAGCATTTCATTAGTTAGAGAAAGTTAGTCCGCTGCCCGGGGAGCACCGTGAAGTCACATAAAGGCCCGTCCTCCATTTACGGGAATCGCTTTTAGCTAATAATCCAGTCAATGTTTATTAAGACCATCTTTGCATGCCTTCGTCTCGAATGAAAGGTTTTGGAGAGAAGCCGGCGAAGAAAACCTGAGAAAGATCAAAGGTGGCGAACGGAGTGGGCATTTTAGATAAGATAGACCCAATTTGGGGAAAATGTAATTTTTAGCTTGTGCGGACGCATAGACTGGCCTGGTACATAATGTAATAAAGCTATACTAGCTGGAAGCCATGCTATTTAATGCTATGACATATGCAACTAGATGGTCTTTAGAGATAATCACCCAGAATTACTGGGTAAGAGCAGGAGTCCGTGTTCTTTATCATTTAAAATAGCGGACACATGAAAGGTCTCTATGAGAGAGAGGACGGAACCTTTAGCCCGGAGCGAAATCTAACGGGAAGATACAGTTTCCGTATAACTGCCTTAGCACGGCCTTTATCCCTTCCTGTCTCCGTGGCGTTTTGTCACAACTCAACCAGATAGCCAGAGGACAGAAAATCATAAAAGAAAAAAAAATCCTTAATATTAGATCCTTTGTATTAGTTAAATAGCTTCAGCTAGTAAACCGATTACAGTTCCCATCCAAGGCATCGTTCCACTTATAGTTGGTGTAAACCTTTTCACGAGCAGATCGAGGCGACAGGAAGAGTGCCAAATGAGAAAAAAAACAACACGGTTACATCAGTTCTGTCAGACGGATAGCCCGCGCACCTGTCATTAATACCTCAGGAGACTAGGGCTGAAAAAGGACGAGTCATACAGGAAAACGAGGATGCCTCTTCCCAACACATACATGGACTAATTAGTACATGGCTCAAGGTGACACGGGGAAGGTGTCTGTAATTATAGGCGCAATCAGGATGTGAAATGATCTAAAGTGAATCTATCCTATTACGCGTTTGGCCTGGGTCGTCTGTAAACTCTTTCCAGCTGCCCTTTGATCCTGTCTCCTGTTAACTTCTGTCTAATGTCTATACCATCGCGCCAAACTCTTAATGACCTTGCCATGGTTGCTCGGTGAAATACAAACCGGCTGAACTCGGAGCGAAGTGTCTGTGAAAGGGGAGTGTTGAAATGTCAATGTAGATCACTGTTATCAGTAATCAATAAAAATGAACTGTATATACAGTTAAATTAAATATGCTGTTTGATGACATCCCGGGTTTGGAATATCAATGCTCAGCAGTTTCCCTTATGATTAGTGCAAACGACAACATTACACGCGGACAGATTTAGAGATCTCCAATTCCTGTACAGATTGCATATGTACATAACAAATATACCGGACCAAAGATCTGAGATGTGAATAACGAGAGTATATACAATTATATAATGGTATATCAATTGTTTTCACCTACAAACTCACTTGAAACCTATCGTATATACGTGCTAGCGGTAATAAAACTGTAACAGTTTCAAAGGTTAACTTATTTACGCCCACTGCTATTACCCCTCTTGAAATGTTTTTTCTTAAAAACCAAGTACCAGCGTAGTTTCTTTTCATCCAAATGGTGAAATTTCATAGTTTGTGTAAGGCTATCAGAGGGTTTGTATGAATCACTCAATACCGGTGACTAAAGCTCAAATAAATACCAATCAAGTAAATACAAATAAAATAAATACCGATGAAATAAATATACCATCAAATAAATACCTACTTGAATCCGTGCCTGGTTGGGAAATGCAGAGCACATCCGTTCATGATCTGGCCATGCACTCATCAAGAAAGGTAGTAGAAAGTGAATGAATAAAAGATTGAATGATCGTGGCAATATTGCAGCCATCTCGTGGCGAGAACACTTTTGAACCAGGAGACAGACACTGATTTTCGATGCAATAATGGGAATATCAAAAATATATAAAGACGGATGTCTTTAGATTCCGCTGAAAAAATTGCGTAAAGCCAAGTTTAAATTCAAAGAATTTCTATTTTAAAATGTGTAATATATAAGATTGTATGTAAAAATGTATAGGGACTATATTCATGATATTGGCCAAGAACGATCCTGTCATATATAGTTCAAGTATGCAGTCAACTGTGTAGAGCATCATAGGTAAGAAATGAAAAGGATCATATTCTGACAACTATATTAAGATGGGTTTCAAGCTATCACATTAAAGCTGTTAAAACTTGAACTTATATGAGCTGAGTGACAAGCATCTGTTGATTTCGAGATCTAGGATATAACTGGTACTGTGCAGTCATATCTGGAGAATTGACATCCAAAAACTGAAAAAGAATGTTATATATCTATTTGACTGAAATTTGGTGGCGCATCATGATATTAAGGTTTAGGGTTAGGCGTTAAGGGTGGAGAAAATCGTAGCATCGCAGTGAAGTAGGTCCTCAAATGAAACTGCGAGAACTGGATTCGAACACACGACCTAATTGTTCATAAGCAAATAGCTGTACGTCGGTTTTTTTTAGGACACATTTCACTTCCTCTTGATACGTGAGTCTTACTCCTTTGGCGAGGAAAATGGTCGTTGAAAAATGTTATGGATTATATTACACCTTTTGAAAGTACATATAATAGTTTTAAAAATTATTTTTAGAGTTCGTGCTATATTGCCTGTGTTCGCGGAATGACTGTGTTTTCGGGATTCAGTTGCGGCCTATGCTTCGTAGTCTGGCACCTCTCTGCCAACCCTGTAACTGAGCCAGCCACTATTAACACAGATAGCCTGTAGACCTGGCGCAAGGAGAAAAACTACCGAGAAAAAGTGTTCAAAAACCTATTTATCGCTAATAAAAACGAGGTATGGAAATGGCTTTCACGCCTTAGATCGGGTCACTTGGCACGCCTCGCACTCAGTCGACGCTCGGCGACGTCTGGCCACCAAGCCCTTTACTCATCTGCTCTCCGGCAAATCTCCGGGGATTGCCGAGCTGATAATCCCAATTACCTCGGAAAAGTCCGGCGCGGACCGAGCGAGATTTCTGTCACAGCCCATTAGTTTAGAATACAAGTAGAAATAGCAAATTTCCCCGATTTGTCAAACGCAATTTCGAAACGTTCAGACAAAGACCTTGGCCAGAGATTGGAGAGCTCCTCAGAGACTCATCTGCAAACCGTTGAATGGGCTAGCGATTATCACCACTAAGTGCGAACCCCAAACAAGACCGAGGGAGGGAAGTGGTGAAGCTAAATCAACCTGGGTCCGCCCCAGGACTGAGGTGTGGACTATTAACTCTGTAGAGTCTCCTTAACTCGGCCTGAAACCCGAAAATTTGCACTCAGGACGTAAAGTGGAATAATTAGTCCTCAAAGTAATTAAGTCTGGCGTTTATCGAGTAGACCGATCGTTAGCCCTCACGGAAGTTTTCACTCGGCAGCCGGCGGCAACAGAGCACCAAAACTAAACAACAAACCCACACACCTACTCCCGTTCTCCAGAAAGCTATTGTCTTCAAAGATTTTATGAGTTTGTGTCGGACAAGGACAAAGCTCATGTAAGAGACATGATGACGCCCACGAAAACGGTTGACCTTGGTGGAAAATGAACATACATTTTTAGCCATGGCGATCAACTCTTTTGGACAACAAAACGGCGTTTTTGTTGTTCTTTATATTGTTCATTTTTGGGAGGGGATGGAAGTTCTTCTTATTGTGTTCTTGGGTTTTTTTTTATTATTTCTTGCTTGCGTTGGCTATTTTTTACTTGTTAAATTTAACTTTCCACATGTCTCAGTCCTTAGTAAGAATAACTAGTTCTTCCATTTTTGTAGGTCAGATATAAGCATCTAAAGGAATACTAGGTTCAATTCAGCATCAGCAATTCAGTGTGAGGGTGCTTATCTAATTAAAAGTCTGTTTATATCCGGATTCTAAGCGATCGCGAAGACCTCAACCTAAGCAACGCTATCCTCATGTGTATAATGGCCAGTGTGGCAAGTGTATTCAAACGCACGAACTTCTTAGGGCAAGATACATCTGGTTTCAAGTGTTTTACATGCATAACCAACGCCACATAAGATTTTATGGCACATCCAGATTCAGTTGCAACTTAACGGATGTATTTGTACATACTACAAGTGTTAGTTGCCAGATATCTTTCTCGATCGTCGTCGTCATATGACTGAAAAATTGTTGAGCACGACGTTAAACCCCAAACACTTACTTAATCTTTCTCGATCGAGTTAGTGATAAATAAGGTTCAGTGAGAATCAATAATATATTTGGACGCAGGTGCACGATCACCCAATAAACCTAACATAACTTGTTTTGATGACATTTATAGGTTCTGTAGGGGAGGGGAATTCACGCCCAAGAGATTTGCATACATTACATTCAAGCAAGGTGCGACGATAGCATCCAAACCTGTATCTAGTCCTGATTACCTGGTTGAAGATGCTATACATGTACCAGCCGTCAACATGGACTTCAAAACATCTCAAATGTTCACATCCCAAAGTTTCACCTCAACATTATAAAAGGGAAACATCAACATCCTAAAGGTACACATCGTACAACTCATAAATTTAAGTGCACATCAACATCTCAAGTACACCTCAACATCGCAAATGTACACCTCTTCATCACAAAGGTGCTTAGCAGCATCCCACAGGTGGCCACCTTAATTCGTTTGCTCAATTTGAATGTGATGAAGAAAAATGAAGTGATATTAACTGCTGTTTATCAGACGTCTCTGCAGTTCATCAGATGTTGAATGGTCTAATTGTTCTTCCCGAACCTCACTTTTTATATATAGTTTACCCATACTTCACTTTTAATTGTAAATAGTTGACAGCTTGCCTCATATAAATACTGTATGGGTTAAACTGTATGAGGTCTATACGCAAACTCCTCTGTCTCTGAAAAACCGTACAGTTGAATTGTAAAGGAAGTACACAGTATGTACACAGTATATATATGGACTTCATATAAAAATAAAGGAAGGAAGACAGTATATATATATATATATATATATATATATATATATATATATATATATATATATATATATATATATATATATATATACTGTCTTCCTTCCTTTATTTTTTATTTATTTATTAGTTAGACACTCATGAGCACGTATATAATACTGTTAAGCAAGCATTAGAATTACTAGTAACCAACCATGTCGGATCATTACATAAGAGATGCGCTGAGACTTGTACAATGACCCTGGACTATCACTTCAATTTGTAAATTGGCTATGCTTTACAATTGTGCATGTTCTCACAACAACTGTATATTATTAGTTGTTTTCCATTTCCGTTCTTGTTTGTACCTTCCTTTGTCCATGCATGCAGTTCCTACATCTCATAAATTCACTATTATAGTATATATACACCAAGGTATTTATCAAAGTGTATTCGCAGTAATAAGTTTATTTATTTATTTATTTGATTGGTGTTTTACGCCGTACTCTAGAATATTTCATTTATACGACGGCGGCCAGCATTATGGTGGGTGGAAACCGGGCAGATCATGGGGGGAAACCCACAACCTTCCGCAGGTTGCTGACAGACCTTCCCACGTACGGTCGGAGAGGAAGACAGCATGAGCTGGACTTGAACTCACAGCGACGGCATTGATGAGAGACTCCATTCCGCTGCGTTAGCGCGCTATACAGCTGGTGCATGTAGATAAATGTGTTAATAAAATATCTTAATTGTGTTGTGCGACATTGAATTTCCGCCGTTGTGCTTCCATATGTCTGGAATAATGTTTTTGTGGTGAATAAGCCATCTGAAATAATACTACGTTCTTGATCATCCCTGTTCCTCTGTAGTATAAATGCACTCAAAGGCAAGTTTTCCAGTTGGAATATTTTCTACATAAATATAGCTTTCGGATAATTTAAGTCTTTGGTTAATACTTTCAACACGACGGATACTAAGAACTCATGTATAAGATGAGTCAAAGCGCAGACGTCCGATGTTCCCTTTGTGTCAGATACGTTATAGAATCAGTATGAGAGTGACGAGTATAATATACAGGACACAAGCACTCTGCTTCCAGCTTGGCATGCCCACCCAATTGTGTTCTTATATAAGCTCAGCTTCGTAAAAATAGAATTCCTCCAACTATTCTTTGTGTTTTGTAATACAGACTGAGAAGTCTAGAATAACACGTTCGTTTAAACTGTACACTGACAATCTGCATTGACATGTTATTCGGGTTAAAGTACAATTTCCTCGTGTAATTCAGTAAAATGTTTAAATCAAAACGTGTTTTGATCAGTTTTTGAAAAGTGAGTATTATGATACAGGCGAAACGGATTGTACTTGACAAAGGCATGTCTTTTTCCCGTGATATATATGATATCTTTGCACGGACGTCGTAAAAGTTTTATGGCTGATCCTTATAAATAGATAGAATTCATTTATTAGCCCATATCATAGTTTTCAATTTTGCCACTGCCCTGACGGCTGGCATTTGTGCTGATTCAGGTCTTACGAATATAAAAGCCCATTGCTTCTAATAATCCACGCAATCTTTTCAGTCGTTCCCCTTCCTTTAACACGAGCGAGAAAATCACTCTTGTCTCCGGAATTACCATTCTCTTTATCAGATTTGATACAGGGAGTTCAGGAAGTAACTAACTTAAGTAGGCTTAAGAACTAATGTGTCCAATGACGACAAGTCCCGCTCGATTGCATTGCTACGGCTTGTTCAATTGGCACTAGATTCCATGCCTAGCTTTAATACGCCAATTCCCCGGCATAACGAAGACTGTCAGAAACTTTATCGCTCGTCCACAAAAGGAAAAAAATCCGACTAGCATACGGAGCTAACGCAATCATTGGTTTTAACGCTGTCAATAACTCCGCCAATCTGGAAGGAAGACTGATAAATGACAGCAGTAAATAGGATTTTCAAATTATCCATCGGGTGAGATCTACATCGTTTCCGTAATAGGGGAGTAGAAATAGCAATCCAATCTGACTCTTAGCCTTTAATTTTGAAAGGTTGTACCTCATTAAAAGTCTGGTTTCAAGGGGCGAATACTTCCATAGAACAATGCCATGTGTCAGCTAATTCGGCCATTGCTACGTCCTACCTAAAAGCGGGTTCCTCAGCGCCTGTGCATCTCTGCGTCACCCCATACAACATCCAAAGGTGTTCAGAGGGATTAATGTTCTTGCAGACGTCAAAGCCACAGTCTTGAAATCGGAATAAAGAGGTCTTTTATGTTGAAAGGAAGGAGGATTAGTCGACTGGCTTTCACTCTTATCTCTGAGCTTTTTCATTAACTTGGCCATGTCAAAATATTACAGATTTGATCGCGGAAAATTGCCTCCAGGACTTGACAAAAAGGAGTGGTGTAAATGAGTAGATTATACTGCCATACCTCTCTAGCTTATTGAAACTCTCTAGAAAACCTGATATGGGCAGCCATAGAAAATCAAGTCTTTCTCACAATTCCGGTTTGTATCGCTGACTCTCAGTGCAATCATTTCAGTCGAGGGTCTTGCCGGAAATTATTATGACTAAAGGATTATGGGTAAGAGGGACAGAGTTCCGACTATGCCTGATAACCCAATCGACTCGAGGCTTGTTCCTCCTTAAATACTTACCCGGAAGGTCGGTCGCGCTTAAATCCAATGAGGGACAAACTGATAACAGCTTAATCAAACAGTGGCCCGCCAGCCGCAGCCATCTCATTGGCCATTATGTGAACACATACGAAGGATGCTAGCAAATGGTGTGTTTGATAACAATGTCCCATTCAGAAGAATTTAAACAATATATACATGCAAAATCAATATTTAATGAAATTCCATGGAGACCCAAAAACCATGCATATTTTTCCACATTTATATCAACATCCAGAATAATATATATATACACCATTGAAACTTACTTTTACATAAATATTCTGGATAGTGGAATAATATAAGCTCTCAAGGGATGAAAGGAAAATATTGTAAGAAATTAATTATTTCTGTAAATAAAACATTACCAAAATGTATGCAGAAAATTTTAAGGAAAATCCTTTACCTCATTTCTTACCTCATCGTGGGCTATAGACATCCTGTACTCAGTACCAGGAGAAGTTATGACACACGATCATAGAGTAAAAGAATTCTTCTCAGTTTGTAAAATGATATGCCAGATTTGACGTTTAAATATGTGCTTTTGTTATTGCGTGTATATACTGTCAGCAGATAAAAGCGTTATGTATACAAGCTGTGTTCTTCAAACTTGGCTATGAATTGCCAACGCTGATCAAACCAATCTGTTATTTAGACTATCCACAATAAAATAAATATAACGTTTTTCATCACAGTCGATATATTTACTACTCGCTGAATGTGTGGTAATACCGGAGTGTATAAGCTGATTCCTGTTTTGACACACGGAGATTTCATTCACCTATCCAACGGGTGTATAACCAGCCTCATCAATATTCCGAGGAAAAAAAAACAACAAAGACAAAGTCGAGCATGTAGAAAGCCTAAAGTGAGCAATCGGGTTCGTATTTGACCGCCTGTGCACCTCTAGGATTTCCTGATAAATCTGTGATAATGGGTTAGGGAAGGTGCTGAGGAAGGATTCTCCTTGGGACGGTTACAAGTCTCGACTGGGACAGGGGAAGATGTCCGTCCAGACGCTCCATCTAATAGAAATTGTTAGGTTTCACCCAAGATAAATAGCCCCAGTTGCAGAATAGTAGCTCTTTTTCCTTGGAGGTAAAATTGCTTTATTAGGCCGTTCTAGCCAGCAATTGGCTGTGAAATAGAGACGCTTACACTAGGGACCGATTGTCGCTCCCTTCGCCCAACTGTGGCGACCGGCGTAATAGGCAGCTGCCACTTCAAAGTAAATATACGGGGCTCCGAGAGGTTTACAGAAAAATTTAATTTCTTCTGGAAGATTAGCTATTAATTGAGGGTGTTAGTCCCATGATGAGGCCGGGATTGTCCATATTTCAGGTGGAATTGCTTGTATTGTATTAAATGACGCCCCGATTCATTTGGCTAGTTTTTCCAATTCCCAAAACGTCAACTGTGGCAGTAGGCTGGCGTGATGGATTCCCGACTCGATTTGCTACGCTATCAGAAAAAGCCATTAGAATTTGTAACAGTAGTGGCGCGGTCACTGATCGCGTCAAGTCCAATGATTGGGTAAAGATCTATCCTCACTTTTCTTCCACGGGCGCTTCAATGAACAACAGGTATTTAACACCGAGCTAGATCACGTTCCTGTGAGATTTGGCCTCCATTTTTCACTTGCGACCCCTACAACTCAGCGCCCACAAGCACATTTTTCACCCACCCTTAAGGGGGATTATATAACGGAGTTTTAAAGAAGAATTAAAAGGGGTCGTGCTTCCAAAGTTCACTAATAATTGGGTTTAATAGAACACAATCAATTTTGATGCCCGGGACATCGGCGCGCTTTTTGTTTAGCTCTTAGCATTTGTCTCAATTCTTTTTAGGTGTCATCAAATACAAGGACATTGCAACAATATCTCAAGCTACGCAAATTGCACTTGGTGGTGTATAAAAACACTGAATCAGCCATAGGTGATTAAGGCTGGGAATGATGTGTGATTAACAACTCATTGTTGCTTTACTTCGTTATAAATTTAATATCAGCCCGTAAATGCATGAAGTTATGAAACCGTACAAACGATATCCAGGAACAAGCGGCATTTTAAAAAAAGGGTAATAAAAATGAAAATCAGGACTTATCTCGGAAATAATTAGGCCAAAATAGATTTTTGTGTCTTTCAAAAGCAATGAGAATGTTTCTCAGTCCACGTTTCAATTTCAGTCAAATGACAAAGGGTTTTGCTTTCAATTAGCAACCTCTAGCATATAGATGAGAGCTTTCTATTGGCGGAGCTATATTCTGGACGTCGGTTGAGCCATTACGAGGTCAGTGATACGTTCTTGGAGCGCCTATAACAAAATTTTTTAGGGTGTTAGGGCTGATTTTGAAATATTCTCAGTCTATGATGCATTTTATATATTATGGAAGGGATTGTATTCACTGTCCGTGAAAATGTATATTCTTATATTTTCGTTATACTTAATAGAAAATTGACTGGAAACGGACAGTGGCTTAGGTCCCTGTGGTAAAGTCATGCAGCATATTCACGAAAGTATAAAGGAGCTAATCATCAATCGCAACACCTTGGAACAGACATCCTTTAAACGAACATAATTTTGATTTGACCAAAGTAATGTTAAAATCCGCGCTAGCCCTCATGCAAACAAACACAAATGCCCTGACATTCTCTTATTCTGCATGGATGATAGTCACTTTGATTAATTTTTTTCACTTTTGCTGTTTCACTTTTTATTGCTTGATTTTTCGTATTCAGGTATATCAATAAATGTTTCATGCAATATCCATTTCTTGTTGATGCTGTAAATTTTGTTTTGAAATTATGATAATTTGTTCGCTGTAAATTCGGCCTTCGGTCACACAAAACTTCTCATGGACGCCATTCTTTGATCGTAATCCGCTTTTCGTGATGTAAGGCGCACGATGAGGCCCTTAGGCGCCCAAATATCGACTCCTTAAAACTCTAACTGTCGTACATTCTCAAACGTCTCTGAGGCGACCTGTCTGCGTCGTGAGTTAAGCTTTGATATTTTAATTGATTTATAACACCCGTGTGTAAAATCATAAAATCAATGACATGATGATGTCTGTTTGGTCTCACACCTAGCCCGCTGTGTGACTCGGCTCGCTCACAAGCATGCCGTTGTCAGGACGAGGTTTATGGCTCGTTGTCTATCATTTAGTCATCATTTAGTCTCGGGCTTTGCCTTATGCTTTTTCACAACGGTGTTTACATTTTTGCGAAAACATATAGGTGACTTTGGTCCAAGCCGCACTTACTCTTGTTACCTTGTTATAATTATATGAGTGTTGATTTTGCGTGAGTGTTATAGATTTATAAGTCTACCCACAAATCATCATTTTGGTAAGAATTAACTACACATTAGTCTGCTTGTATTACTTGTGGGGGGGGAGGTTCCCAACTTTTCTGTTGAAGCTGACTGGTGTACATGCCACTCGTGGGTAAATGTTTATGGTTGTGGTGTTCAACATCGTTCGACGACATATGACGACTAGGAGTTACTAGGGGAGTCCATGCCACCGAAGTGCTGCCGCCACTGAATGAAGTATCATTCCGAAGACACCAGACATGACACCCCACCCAGTCACATTATACCGGACCAACCAGTAAGGTGTCCTTGCTCTAACCGCTCGATGATGAGCGCCAGGCGAGGCAGCAGCAGGGTTTTTTGTATGACAGGACCAGAGTTTGATTCCGGGGATCTCTCTACTTCGAGGCGAACACTCCTATCAATAGGCCTCCGAAGCGGATTTGACCCTGGGGGTCTTCCGACTTCTATAAGGATTCGTACAGCAGGCTATTCATTGAGTATGTCTCCGCGATTAGGCTAACGCATTCCCAATGCGTTTGTTAAGCCATAATCATTCATTCATTCATTCATTTATCGAGTATGCAATATGACGTTGTCCATGCCGTGTACGCGATTGCGTTCGTCAATTCTTTGTGGCGTGCATAAATATTCTAAGGCTGTATTCATTCCTGTTACATGTGACATACATCTATACCGGTTGCCTCCTCTTGGTGTGGAGCTTGAATATTAACATGCTAAAATACGTCGTTATTTGATTAACGTAATACTCACGCTTTTTTTTTCCTTTACGGTTTATGCGTGGAGGACACTGGATAGCCTGGAGTAAACCTCCGACTTTTGACGAGGTATATACTGACAAACTTTCCTGCAGACAACACACATCACTGGGGGAAGGTAAAGGGCCTCTAGCGAACTTCATGTAAGAGCACACAAGACAGCGTCGATGACCACTTCTTGCCATGTGCCTAGCCGTGCAAGAGCAATGCATCGTAAAACCACGGGGTGAAAATGCTCAGATTGCGATTGAACATACCTCACAGGTGACCTACTGCAACTAAGAAACAAGCATCTTAAAAACGCGAATATGACGACACCCCCTCCCGTCCGCCCGACCCACACAACAACCCCCTGCCATCACAAGAAAGTTTCGTATTTTGACCACCTTTCTGAAAATATTTGGCTCTGTGCCAGCTGCTCTGGTTTTACTCATTATGCGATAGTCTTTTATACTGTATTCCTACATAAACCAGGGTACTGCAAGTGGACAAAACCTCATCCCTTGGCTTGTTTTAATGTGATTTTATATTTAGTGTGATGACAGTATGGCTCTGTGGGTAATTCAGAACCAGTAATTTCTTGTAAATTGCAACTAACATCACGGCATTCTTTTTACATGCACCTATAGTTTTGCTAGATGGTTTGTGCCTTTCTACAATTTAAGCATATATTGGGTGGGCATAAAAAAATGGGCCATACTTTGGCACTCAATATCTCCGAAACCCTCTTACGTCAGCTTCTAAAACTTTACACACTCAAAAGCCATTATATTCTAAGTATACAAATATCAATTTCATCCCTTAAGATTTCTCTTCATGGGACCAAAATCAAAATAGAGTCAAATACGCATGATCCAGACATTTCAAAATGATGGTTTACCTTGTTTTACTTGAAAATGTGATCAATTCATTGTCCGCCGCAGAGAAAACCATCTTGATTCAGCAAAACTTGTGCCTATCTGGCAGAAGGGTTTCTCTGACACTAGAGCCAGACAATTTTTCCAGGCAACACTTGATTGGCACGTGTCACAAATATTCAGCGCGCGCTCTACTCAAGACATCTGACAGGTGATACAATGTGGGTCACCGGAACGTGCGTTTTTGAGGCCATGTTTTCATTTTAACCCTGTGTACAGACTACTCAAGTTATGATCTTGAAAATTGGTCAGTATGTTAACAAAATCATGCCATTTGAATGTCTAAAGTTTAAAAGGGTTTGAACGAAGGATAATGGAGCAATGCAGCATCAAAGTACGGCCCATTTTTTATGCCCACCACATATACATGAACATTTAGAATGAAAATCTAAGTGAGGTAAACGGAGAAGAAGCCATATTTCACCGGTGATACTAGTGACCATTTCTCAGCTATCACACAGTCATCCCTGCATGCACTAGAGTTTTATTCTCTATATGCTGTAGTCTGCTGTAGAGCATACCGACAACGATTCTTGTATCATATACCGATTTTTCTTGTTCCAGAGCTTTATTTTAAATACTCATTAGTTTTTACAGTTGTGATGTGCGCACTTCCACCTTAGTGACCAATCTTATAATTTTACAACTGACAATAGTGGACAGTTACCTAAAATAGCCTTTATTGTTCCACGCAGCAAGGCGTGTAAGGATTATGACCCAGTGACTCTCTCCAGATTGGAAAACATCAGAGAAAGGTTAAAACTGTACAAATCCCTTAGGCCCTTCAACAAGAGAATTATTTGGTCACGATTGTACAAAGGGCCCAAGGGTGACTCATTGGGTTCCTAGTTAATTAAACTGTAAGAGTTAAACACTTCTTGGCGTGAAATCAGGCCCCACGGTGGCGTGTTCGTTGCGTGGTGAAGTGAATGCGCAGCTTCTCATATGTCCTTGTAAGCCGTTTACCTGTTACTTATAGAGTTGTAACATCCACATGTTCTTGTCAAATGCCGAGTATATCTGCCGTCATTTTTATTTAAGTCGGTCGAGATATTGTAAGAAGGGCCATCGGTGTTCCAAGATTTCTTTACCGCTATTCCTCAGAGTAACAAGAAAGCAAATGAAAGTGGACTAATCCGGAGAGAATCCGATTTTTGCACGGCTCAGCCGTAGTAGGTTAATTGTGTCGTTCAACAAGGCAAAGTCTTTCTGGTATTGAAGAGCCTCTTGGATGTCGCCCAGTCTCTAACCGGCTTGGGGAAGAGGAATGCCTGGTGTGTGGATGACTGCTTCAGCAATCAGTCGAGAACTGTAGGATTACAGGAACCAATTTTCTTTTCTCCGAGTTGAGCCGATTTTATGATTGACTTTCAAAGACATAAGTAGCTCGATTCCTAGCCCTCAATTAAGTTTTACCGTCCGACTTAACGCTTCCCTGCAAGGGTATTTAGAGGTTCTGGCAAGTCGCGATTGCACTATACTTTTTTATCCCTAGAGTCCATTGCTTTCAGGGTTGTCGGCGAGGTCGAGCTGCCAAAGCCTCTTCCGTCGAACGCGTTTTTCCTACAGCTCAGAAACGGGAGAGAATAATTGGTGGACACAGTGTGTTTTTGGAATTCTAGATAATTGTATTGAGATATCAAGCCACACGAGAGACAGGTGAAGCGGAGTTACTGAAGGCCATTAGTAATCTAACGCTTGTGTCTATAGGCCATTTAGACATTGAAAGCATGGAGCAGAGATGCATCTGTGAAGCTTTAGCAGAAGCCGTCCAATTTGTCCTCCGGCAACCGAACAGACTGTCCACGCATAGGCCGGAACATCCATCAGGCCCTTGTAACGCTGCAGACAAAGTCAAAGCTGTTTCGGATGTATACAACAGCATGACCACTCCCCACTGCATTGAGGTGTATGTTATACGCCAATCGACCAAAAATATAACGTGCATTGTTTTTCTTTGACTATTATGTTAATGTACAAAAATGCAACTATTCTTCTAATCTAGGTTTTTTGTGAATCATAATTGCCTTTTCAGGGTTATATGGTCAGCTATAACTGTAAACAAGTTCTTCCACCACCTTATTTGGTAGCTGTTGTTGTTGTTATTTTTAGTGTATCGTGGTGCGATGGACCATAGAATAATATAAACGTTTACAGTTCCCTCAAATTCCACTGATGTTCATTAACAGTGAAGTTAGAACCGGTAAGGAATTCATCTTAAGGTTTGCAATGCGATCATAAATATCGAATGTCCACATGGCATCGTCAGACTCTGTAAATTGTCTCTCATATGAAATTACATAAATAATTACTTCCGTTAAGAAATTTGCCTGTACAGAGCGAAAATCAGAAAACAACTACAGTCACAGATAAGCATTTTTAACCGATCTTCAAATCTGTTTGAAATAAAAAAAATACTCGTTAAATAAGAAATTTATACCATATATTTAATTAGAACAAATTGTGATAAATAATTAAATCCCACAAATATGTAGTTATTTATATATGCTTTTTATTGAATAGTAATCTGAACGTAATTAATAGTATAAATCAAGAAAACATTAATTAAGTCTTTGAAAAACATCTGCCCTGGTGGCACTTTAATTACACGGAAAACCGTAAAAAGAGAAAATCTAAAAACTGAGCCAGGGTGCAAGGTTCATTGGGGTGGTTAAGCCGCCCAGCTGTTAAGTGTTTCAGTTGTCATGTCTTTGTACCGCTTTTGTTTATCGGCCACCCACAGATTATAGTAAATACCAAGGCGCGTCTTAATTTCTCTTTTCTGTAACTTTTGAAACATCGAACCGTGTGATTGTGAGACAGGCTCCCTGACTGGTCTAGAGGAGCAACACTCCGACTTCAACAATTATCTCTCAACACGGTCTGCAAAAAAGTAACCCGACCCCCCGTCTTCTTAATAATTGATGCACAATACGCGGGACAATTTTTTGCAATTAAGTGCTTTTACGAGGATTTAATCTTCCTTTAATTTGGCTGGCAAGCAATAATTATCGTTTCAGATTTACAATTTCTGATCATTTGTGAAGACGAAATCGGAGGAGGAATTAATGGCGAGCGACGCGGGGGAGCTTGCCATTGACCTCGCCTTTCTTTCCTGCAAGCACGCCATCTTGAGAGCTCCACTGTCAAGAAAGACAAGTCATTTCACGGCGTTTCCGTCTGTAGCTCAGGCCTACTATGACCAGATCCCTATCACCGGGACCAGCAGAGATAATGGGTGTCTCTAAAAAGATATTATCTGGTTCTTGGGAAAGAAATGTTCTACGTTTGATTAAAGGTGGAAAAAATATAGCAATTCAATGAACAATTATTTTCTGAAGGTAATGGGCAATTATCACCAATGAAAATGGTTAAAGGCAAATAATGACAAACACTAGACTGTTAATTTCGGCGTCACCGACAGCTTCTTTATTTGAACGCCGTCGTGCAAAATTATCTTCCCCGGACAAGCGCAGCATATGTCAATTATTGATTTTAAAAACCAGTACAAATTTGTATCGGTGTTTAATAGGTGTTTGTCGTCCAGGGAACGCCTTCACGAAATTTAGCGATTCAAGGGTCACGCGGTCTCTTTTATAATTTTAACATCCGTCTGTCAAAAGCGAAACAAATATTCTGTGTCCTTGGAAATGATGAATCGGTTCTTGCCGTCGGTTGCGCAAAATTAACCATACAGATTCCCACTACTTTTCCGATTCAGTAAGGCGATCCCGTGGCATGAATGCTCACTTCCGCTTACAATCAATCAGAAGCAGAATCCAGTTTGAGCGAGCATGTTATCAATACCCCAACGTACGCAAGCAGGTATATAGATACATTTTGTACCACCGATTGCATGTGATGTGGCCTACACAAAAGTTAATCTGAAGATTTAGCACATATATGAAATTTTGCCGACGTATTTCAAGACACAATTGATCGAATAAACTAATTTAAAATTACTGCGTGTTAACCATGCATCGATATAGGTTTATTCAGCTAGACAAATTAAATGCAGTGGAAATGATGTATGCAGTATGACATGTGCTTATTAAATGTAGATCATTTTAAAATTTCGTTCTACTAGAATATAGTGAACTCTCTTAGCAATAAAATCGTTGATAAATATGTACTGAATTGAAGAAGCCGGAGCATGCAGCTTTGACCCAACATTCGCAGCTATTTTGTCTTGACACAACTGTTATTTAATATTATCTAGGGGGCCAAGTAGCTTTACGGCTTTGACCTGACTCGGTTAAACTGTAGACCTTTTTTTAAAAGTTCACCACAACTAAACGAACTCCATTCCAAATAAAAGGCACCGCGTGCCACGTGGGCGTAAACTGAAACCACTTCAACACGCTTGGAAAATTACAAACGCTTATCGCCCGCCAACGCATCCCCGAGCACTTTAAGGCGTTTAAACAACCATCTAAGATAAATAGAAAAATAACCTTTCGTATATATTCAAGTATAACTTATTTTATTGTTCCCTTAAATACACGAAGATAAGCACCCACATTAAACATCAGCTGCGCGGTTCACATATAGTATTTAAGATATGTTGCTTGATAGTAACATCCATATAAACGGATATATGATCAGTGTTCAAATTACAACGCAGATTTATGATGGGGCATATATAACCACGGCCTAATCACTGAAGGCCCTAGAAGTTTACTGTATGAAAGAAAATCTTAATGAAGAACCTTTTCCATAAAACTGACTTACAGTCGGCCATCTATGTAGCAAAATGCTTCATGTACAAGTCATTGTAGGGACTTCAGAATCTAGTGTTAATATGAACAGTATTATGCAATGCCGCGTTTTCTTAAACCAATCTGGATTTATTTATAATGTTTAATATTTCGATATGACGGTGTGTAGTGAAATGTTCTATGTTTTTCTGAGAAGAAGAGATAATATGACGTTTGATAATACGTATATAGTTCCTAGAATTATCCATTGATTTATATATACATATATAGAATAAGGCACGAGTATAAAACTGACTACATTTACACTTGTGTCTCATAATATAGCGCTGTCAATTTATATTTACACTCAACGACACCTACAAAGACTTTTCTGTAATTTTAAGTTGCTTATTTAGTCATGATGTAACTCTCACTTCGTTAAATTCACGTCTCATGTCATGACATTTCCCTCTGATAAGGTGATCTTTTCCTCCTATGTTGTAAATATTCCGTCAAAAGTCCCGACAATCTCTTCCAATATCGCCTCTCCTTTCTTTTATGTATTTATTCATTTGACTGATGTTTCACGGCACACTCAAGAACATCAATCTAATTTCATGTTATCTGACAATCCTTTTCCACTCTTTCAGTCTCTGACGTGTTTGTCCGCCATTATCGCGTTGTTAAATGCAAGAATTCAAACATTCGATGAAAGGGCATGTTGAACAACATGTTCGGTATCTACAAACGTGTAAATATGGACAAGCGGTAATATTAGCGTTTATAGGCTCTAAGCGGCGTTTTTGCAGTGTGGGTTTAAAAACTGTGAGTCTCCTCTATGATACAGTTTCATGCACGTGATATCCCCATTCGTGTTGTGCCAGAGCTTACATTCAGCCAACATCTATTACTCTCCAACTTTAGGCTCTACACAGGAGTCAACTTGTAAAACAGCTGAAAAATTATTTATTTATTTTTTATTCACTAATTCAAAGCGGTCTGTTCTACTGGAGTAAAAAAAATCCGAGTCACCGGAATAAAGCACCGACCTTTTACAAGTCACCGGCGAACATTCCCGTATGTGACATAGACCTGTTCGCCATACTGGTGGTAGACAAGAGGCTATACAAACGATCACATGGTCATCGATGAGAGCGTATTGCCATCATGTCCCCACTGTAAGGGTACCACTATCTGAGAGTAAAGGCCTAATACGTCCTGCTCTGTGGTGGAATAATTCTTTTGAGGTTTAACTTCCTAGAGACGTAACTCACAGGCTGTTCTATCCCATCCTCTTCTTCCTGGAGCAAAACAGCTCCTACTCCGATGTCACTAACCTCCACTACCATCATAAACGGACGATAAAAATCTGGAGCTTTCAAAATAGGATGGTTAGACAGATTGGCCTTTAGCCTATTAAAAGCCTGACTAAGCAACTGTGTCAGTGGAGCAGCAATGTCGCTGAAATTGGGTACAAACCTGCGGTAAAGACCACAGACTCCAAGCCCTCTAAGAATGTCTTTCTTACAAGTAGGCACTGGTAAATCCAGTATGGCCTGGGCTTTAGCTGAACGAGGGTCTACCTGTCCACCGCCAACCTCATGACCAGGGTATGCCACTTGTTCTTTTAAAAATTCTATTTTCTTGAGATTAACCACTAAACCTTATGAAGACAATCTAGACAATATTTTCTCCAGATATTTACAATGGTCTTCCCACGTGTCTTACAAATAAGAATGTCATCTATATAGGCTGCACAGAATTCCAGTCCTACAATCTTATTGGCTAATCTCTGAAACGTAGCTACACTATTTTTCATGCCTAAAGGTTTGACACGAAACTGATAAAACCTCGAAGAAGTAGCAAAAGCAGATATCTCTTTGGCCCTATCTGTTAATGGTACCTGCCAGTAAAACTTAGGAAGATCAATCTTAGTAATAAACTTGGCATTTCCTACCCTATGAATACAATCCTCAATAGAGGTTTAGGGATAACTTCAATTGGTGAACACCAGTTACTCTGGCTAGGTTTTATAATCCCGTTCTCCACCATGTACTTTATTTCCTGGTTAACAAGCTTTATCTTTGCAGGGTTAATTCTGTATGGGTGCTGTTTGATCGGTATAGTCCTTCCTACATCTACATCATGTACTGCAGCGTTAGTACAGCCTGGTACATCCGAACATATCTTAGAATAAGTCTCGGGCAACTTGCAAATATCCTGTCTATGAATCTCATCTAAATGGCTCAGTACACCTGAGTTATCTAACATAGGATCTAACATATCAGCTTGAACGCTACCTGGCTCTTTGGACTCAGTACATGTAGTAGACAACTATCCACTCTCCTCTATATGATTTACCTCTGTGCTATCCACAGCTATTGAATGGCTTGTTTCTAGGACATTGTACTTCTTGGGCACAGTGATGGGACATACTCTTTCAGTTCTCCTATGAGTTGGTGTACTAATAATGTAGTTAACATCGCTAACCACTGTCTTCACCATCTGATATGGTTCACCAAACTTTCCCTTAAGTGGTCCCCGAGGTAGGGGGCGATAAAACTTAGGGGCTAAGATACGCTCCTTCATCAAAGCTAAAGGATTCTAACCTCATGACCATACACCAACTCAAAAGCACTAAACCCAGTGGACTCGTTAGGAGTGTTCCTAGTGACAAACAATACAAATGGAATCCCTTTGCCCCAATCTTCAGGATATTCCATACAATATGCTCGTAGAGCACACTTCATGGTTTGGTGGTACCTTTCCAAAGCCACTTCGGATTGAGGGTGATAAGATGTAGATTAAGCTGCTTAATCCCCAGGTGATACACAACTAACTGAAATAAGCCTGACATAAAATTTGATCCCTAGTCATCTTGTAATTCGTTGCCTGGTGAAAAACAGTAATAGACTATTAACTATCTGTGGAGTAGTTATCTGTCTCATTGGGGTAGCTTCCGGAAATCTAGTAGCTCTATCCATAATAGTCAAAAGATACTTAGTTCTAGGTAATCGGCCAACGTAATCAAAAAGTACCTTCATAAAAGGTTCACCAAAAGCAGAAATTTCCTATCACCTCACAGGTTTGACATGTCTTACAGAAATTAACCACATTCTTGTGAATCTTAGGCCAGTAAAAATGGCGAGTGATTTTACTTTCTGTCTTTCTAATGCCTAAATGTCCATCTACTGGAATCTCATCTCATTCCAAGTACTCCCTGTCTATAACTTGAAGTTAAGACAACTTGATTAAAAATTGCCCAATTATCGATAGTTGATACATGAGGGGTCTATACTTTCTTTTCAACAGCTCATCTTCCGTGTAATACTAGTTAAAAATAGGTACATCAGCTATTTCGTCCACAGATAAAGCAGATTTACATAATTCCGTTAATTCGGAATCTGACTGTTGTTGTTTAACCGGCTCAGATCGAGACAACACAAGTCTGCCTAACTCCTGACCACCCTCAATATTATGAAAGAAAGTTTCAGCCAAATTAGTAGTCATTAATTTGGTCATTACCCAGCAGAAAGGAAATACTTCCACAGACAAAGAATTAACAACCGCTACAGTTACTAAACCATTAAATCAGAAGTAAGAGTGACCTCCAGTAATAAAACAGACATAAACTTTCCATTAATACCCTTAATCAAAACATGACTGATAGCCTTATCAGAATGTGCAGGAATCACATCTGCCAACAAAGACTGACTAGCCACACCATCAGACATGAATCCCCAATATATGTCTGGAGTCTGCCCCACCTTCTTAACTTGTGGTTTAACGATAGGACCAACACTACCTACCTCTACCTGTTCCCTCACTGGTTTACAACTAAAGTTAACAAAAGCTACTGGCTTTCGCTCCCCTTGCCTTTTCAGTACTGTGCGCGTGGATAATAGGTGTCCTGTGGCTTTACTATAGCGGCAAGAAGATGGACTTACATCTTGAGATTTGTACTGAAAACCCCACATTCGACCTTCACCGGTGTGCTTATCAGTACTAAAATTTGAAGTCTTCTTATCAGAATTGCAATTCATCTGAAATTTAGGCTGAAATTTGTGCTCATTAATCTTATGATTTAACTCCTATTCATGAGTCTAACTGCCCGCGGTATTAACGTCCTTGACTTTTGTTCACCCAAGTAAAGCTTGACCTCATTAGGAACACTGTTCTTAAATTCATCTCAGAGAACAACCTTCCTTAAATTCTCAAAAGAAGGATGTAGCTTCAGAGCTCTGTACCAACTATCAAACAGTGTTTCTTTACCCCTGGCAAACTCCACGTAAGTTTCACCTGATTGTTTTCTTGACTGTCTGAGCTTCTCTCTACAGGCCTCCGGCACAAGCTCATAAGCAGACAAGACCACTGCTTTAACTGTATTGTAATCTGAAGTCTGATCTAGTAACAAAGAAGAATAGACCTCTGCAGCGTTACCCTTAAATGTACTCTGCAGCAGCATTGCTCAATACCTTTTAGGCCACTCCAAGCTAACAGCCACTTTCTCAAAGGACAGAAAAAACTTTTCTACATTCTTATCATCAAATCTGGGCACTAATAGAATGTTTCGAGCCAAATCAAATCCTTAGTGATTACAACTAGCAGCTTCACTGTTACTTCTTTTAATCTGGCGTTCCTTCAGTCCTGTGGAACTCAGTTCTCTTCCAACTTCAACTTCTCTAACTCAAACTCGCTATATTTTTCTCTTTCTTCCCTTTCTCCTTCTCTTTCCTTTACTTGTCTTTCTTTTTTTCTTTCTGTTTCTGCTTTTTCTCTTTCTTCCTTTTCTACCTTAAACCTTTCAATCTCTAACTGAAGCTTAATAGGTAAAGTATTACCTGAGTCCAAGTGTTTGCTAATAGCATCCACCATTTCACTTTTTCTAAGACTCTGGCTTAAGTCTAATTCAAACATGTCATTTTCCCTAAATCTGCCTGTCTTAACTTAGACAGCTTAACAAATGACAAATCCTCACTATCAAGGAATTAATATGCATTAAATTCCTCAGCCATTATGGCACAATATAGTGTACAAAGAAACTATATAAATAGCTGTACAAAATGTGAATCTCTGCCTGATCCAAAACAGGAACCAAAACACCGCTGAACAACCTGACAATTGGTGTGCTACAATCTAGCACAAAAGCAGGTTTTAGCTCTCGGACAAGCCTCTAGTATGTAAGGGTACCAATATCGGAGAGTAAAGCTGAGAAACAACTGGCTTGCTCAACTCTCGGATCAGGGATAGGCCTTAAACAAGATCAAACAAAGAAACACGAAGACGCTCGAATAAGTTCAATACATATATTCTAACAAAATATACACATTATACAACTGACAATAATATACAAAACAATACAAATAATTATAAAATATATAGTATGTAACTGATGATAACGTCTAAATCCGGATGGAACATTCCGGCTTCCAAAGGCGAGTCAGTCCATGTAAATATAGAATCCACAGTTAAGAGGAATTTTCCAATGGAAGGATGACACTCCGATAAGTGACAAGAACACCACTCGTTGACGATGGTTGCTCTACAACTGCCCGTGAAGGTGTAACTTCTCAGAGCGGACGGGTTGACTTTGGCGTCTGTGACGCCGAGCTGGCGATGTATGTTTCACTCCACGGAAATATACACAAAGTCACTTTAGGGTAAACTGGGGTAGAATGTATGTAATCGCACAAAGAGACAATGAGTGGTGACGGAAACAGGGGAACTTCCACACCAATTCCCACTCCAAGGCCGTGGTCGAATATACACCTCGTGTGTCCAGTATAACGACTGAAAGACAATCGTGTTATTCACTAAAGCACCGTTCCCAGCAACTGGATTTATATTTATATACCTGTATATTTACTATATATACACGGATAAACATAAGACATGTAAGCCAACTCAAGGTTGCCTCACACCAAAACTAATCGTAGAAGTGCGCGTATCCGCTCTAGACAAAAAACAAAGCATGTGTTTTCAAATGCACGCGTATATATGATGAGGTCGTAACCCTTTAGTAACCAAGAGGGAGATAGCATGGAATGCGTCTAAATTCACCCATCTGCGTACAAATTGACATCCATTGCCAAGTATTGCCTTTCCAGGTTACCAGTGACGTTGGCCTAATTTGAAACAGCTAAAAGCATGTAATCTTTTAAACTTTTCACTCGTAACAATAATCTCCAATGAAAGACAGGAAGACTGAATGCCAAGAATGCAAATTCAGTTTTACAATATATCAAATGTGAGATATCAATTGAACAGAGGCAGTTCGATGCCTTGTCAGTTCAAATGAGCAATCAGGCGAAGCGTAAAAAAATTAAGACGACCCCAGAGGAAGTCCTGTCGTTACGTATTAGAACACTTGGTAGGCTTAACGAGGTCGTGGTCAGGTATGGGCTGAAATAAAAGCTTAATTGCGCGGACCTCAGAGAAAGCTACACATCTTGTAATTAATCCCGGAGACAACCACTTCCGTCCCTTTTCCCCAGACGTCTCGTGCGCTGTGAGCTCGATGGGTTGCATAAATCGCCCGATGTTAGATTTTAATGTAAAGAAGGAAAGAAAGATTCGACAAAAGAAATGAAGACGAGATGTTTTATGACATCTTGATGTATCAGAGACCGACTTGAATTTCCGCCCGCTCAGACCCGCCTTTGAGATGACCGTTTTACGTGGTTTCGATTAACATGATTAGAGAGTTATCGGGTCTTGATCTACCGTGTAATTTACTCGCTCTTGGGTCGAGGATCACTTGAATCTTTCTTGGTGAGACGCGTCCAGTATGCACTGGGCTCATCATTAACATCAGCTGTGGAGGAGAGCTGGCGGCCATTCTCGTCCGTGTCTTCGACGTGAGCGGTCAGCGCGGCGCATGCTCATTAAGACTGTTGCGTGTGTTATTGCCGGAGCGACGTTTGACGAAGGCAGCGGCACACGGTCTGATTAGAGCTTTGCCAAGCTCAGTTCGACAAAAATCGCAAACCAATTAATCATTTGCCGGGTTCGTGCCACGTGACACGTCCCCGCCGAACGGGCGTTTTGATACACCGTTACCAGCCTCGTAATACGCCGTTAAGTGGGCATATCGAATGTATACATATGTTCAACGTCCGCAAATCCGCCATCAAGGGTTGGTGACACGAGAAAACTAACGCCGTGCAATATACATCAAAGGAGCGCCCGCATAATCCACATTACAAGCCAAATGAAAGTATCTCACGCAGCTCATTTGTTTGTCAAGGCGTATGATAATTATTTTCCTATGATTTAAGGGAAATTACATGTATTCAGGATCAAAAACGTCAAAATCAGGGACAGAGATTATGAACGGATATAGAGTTAAGAGAAAAGTCACTCCTTTCTCGGAAATGGATTTACATTGAGGTAAATCGTAAGCTTTTGTGCGCCTGTCGCAGCCAATCACAAAATGTCTGCGAAATGTCAACTACTATGTGTCGCTGTAAATTGATAGTCTGGCGAAATGTAAGAAATAAAGATTTTTAATAATTTAATTAATTTTCTTGTGTTTGTTACCCGTCACATTGCGATTTTCGGTGCAGATAGCACAATTCTCCATTAAATTCATCAAATCATCAAGAAGATCTGCTTTAGCAAAACATCTTCTCGCAATAATCCAATCTTTGAAATCAATGCTCGAAATCTGAACTTCCCGCAAGGCAAGATTCAAGGCAAGATATAATCAATGTCAGTCACGGTGCCCATTACCAAGCAAACAACTATATATAATTTCTATATAGAATTTATTTTAATGTTTTAAATGAAAAAGGAAAACTGATGGTGCATGGAGAAAGAAAGTTTTTCTGCATATTTCCGTGACGGAAGTTTTAATACAAACAAGGAGGACCGTAGTCAACCAAAATTACGTTTCATCTGCTGAATTATAGTTAGAAGAAACTCTGTTGGCGTTAACATTTTTCGGAGTATGGCAACGTGAGGATTCATTGTTCGGTATAGGACGGGCTGAAGTGTTCGGTATAGGGCGGACTGAAGTGTTCGGGATAGAATGGGCTGAAGTGTTGGGTACAGGACGGGCTGAAGTGTAGGGTATAGGACAGGCTGAATTGCTGGGTATAGGACGGGCTGAAATGTTGGGTATAGGAAAAGCTAAAGTGTTCGGTATAGGATGGGCTGAAGTGTTTGGTATAGAACGGGCGGAAGTTGGTATAGGGCGGCCTGAAGTTCTAAAACCAAGTGGATTTTGTCGTGTGCAATAAATATATAGACGAATGTACTGAACGCATTTTGCTGCAACGACGAATGGAGAAAGTACAAAAATGTTTCACGTATCTTATACATTGAATGAAGAAGGAAGGATCCAGACAAACAAACAAAAAAGCCAGCCTCCTTTATTGTCAACGTGTTGGTTTGTTGGGATTATACAGCTCTCATTATAGTCTCTAAAATCTTCTTTCAAGATTTCCTCTGAATCTTTGATTGTGAAACAGCTTCAGGCAGACCTTTATTTTTAACAAAACAAAAGTTCTTCAATAGAATGTTTTACACTCTTTAGCCTGAAGTGGTAAAAAAAGTTTTGAAGTCTAACCATTGTCGAATCCCTTGTCTCTTCATTCTCAAAACATTATTTTATAAACGGTGGACTAATAATTGTACTCAGGCTTTAGAGGGAAAATTAATCAGGTGAAGGATGACCGTTATAATTGTACAAAAATTGTACTAAAGAGCAGCAATGTGTGCATTGTTGTCGCATTAGCGATTTCATGATTTCGAGGCATTTCTGATATATATATAGCTATCAGATTTGAGAGTATATAGTTATTTTACCTCAAAATTAAGTGATTGTATCTTCTTGCAATTCAATATTCGGAATGACATACTTATTACATGTTTGTTCTTCCAGTTGCTTGGAGCATTTTACGATAGAAAGTATCCAGTACACTGGCACCTTTAAAGTCTCATATCTGAACATCAGGATATCTGACAAAAAGGAAAAATAAATCCATGCTCAGAAATTTCAAGAAAATAAGATTGAAGATATTTTATTTATACTGAAATTTAACAAATATTGAAAACAACGTCGGATTTGTTAAATATAATTTATTGCATTGAACAGGAAGACAAATGATGAGTTCTGTTACAGCGTGTGGTTAGCCATAGGCATCCGTGTATAGTGATTAGGGTTGCTCGGATAAGGCTGGCGCATTTATGGAATCGGCTTTGGCCACATGACATTGATCTTTCATAGGCCCATTGGCAGGTAAACTTCTAATCCAACAGTAAATAATTTATTGAGACAAAAATGATGCCAATAAACAGATGAAACATGACGCTCGATACGAAGTGTGATTGCTCACGTGACTGGCATCAAGACGGATGAAAATAAATAAAATAACTGTCCGTGAGTATCCTGATATCAAAGCTGCGTGACCGCAAGATTCTGGTCAGATAGTCCAGCCATACCATCTGCCGACTGCGGCAATCTGTTGTCAAGGAACATCATGCGTAAAAGGTGACCGTACATTCTGATCTAAGCGCATCTGGCGATATTTTGGATGTTAAAATAGCATCAATGGGTCGTGCTTAGAGTTTATACAGGCTTTTATATGCTTATACCAGCGATATTATACAAAAAATCACAAAAGAAACTATCTTCCATTATAGACCGTTATGTTGTTATTGGTGAAATTTACATAAAGAAAATGTCCAATGTGAACCCGAATGTGGATGGAGTTTTTGCATGCAGAGCTACTTATAACGGCATGATGACTACTACTCTTTACGTCGTATAGGTTCTTAATTCTTGGATGATTTGTGTTTGTTTTGGAAGTTAATCTTGCCATTATTAACCTGCACGGAATGACTACATGGATGAGCACCTATTTCGACGCCTAGATTGCAGTGCCTCAAATGGGGAAAATATTCCATTGTCTCTTCATCAGAAATTGTGAATGAAGTAATGTAGTACTAGATAGGCCTATAACAGGCATCCATACTTAGTGGTGTGGCGCAACTGGCTCTCTACTGATCGCTTGACCGTGCATGGCATAGTCACTAGATGTCCATTCGGATTGACTAGCCATCATAACACGGCGTGTTATAAGATACTGTTCCTCTCCTAAACTGCATTGCGAGATCTGTAAAAAGTATATCTTTACAGTTTTATGAACCTTTATTTATGAAATATAAGCATGGTAATAATTCAGCTGTATGCATATTGTAACAGCGTGGGAGTGGCAGTCCATGTGGCAGTCCATGTAGCTGTCCATGCTCGGTATATATCAGCTGCTGTCCGCAAATGCTAAGGCGTCCTGAATGGCTGATACATACATACAGGACCACCAGTCATGTCGCTATAGTTGTGACTTTCGCGCGCTGCTTGTTTCAGTAAACTATAAGATTCATGAAAGTCAGAAAATAGCGAACTTTTATGATATTTATAACAGGTTCTTGCATATATCTGAACTTATACCATTTGGAACTATCACTCCTGAAAGGCATTATTTATGTTAGGTATACGTATGCCCAAGCCTTGGCCTGGCTAATTAAAAAATAGTCTCCAAAATTTCGTCACTTGACATTTCGACAGACTAGAGTTTGGCCAGCAACATTTCGACTTTAGGCAAAATTTGCCCCTTCGACATTATCGGTAGTAGGCTGTTTACGAAGTCTTTCATTCGTTGAAGACCACTCGTCTTCCACCGATATGGAGTGCACACGTGTATGTCACACGTGGGAATGTTCGTCAGCAAGTTGTCAACAGTCGAAGGTTTTCCCCGGGCACTCAGGTTTCCTCTATGCACTTACAAACATTACCACCTTTGTACAAAAGAAAAAAATTAGTATGGCGCTTTATAACAATAAAATAAATAAATCTATGTCATTTTGTCTGCATCTGATATCTTCTGATACTGTGACTTCTCATTTGATCCTTTGATAAGGAGGCCTTTCTTTTAGTCTAACAGGATTGTTTACCTATCTTCTTTGCGTTCGCTTTGTCTACCCCGTTCATCAAGAAGAAGTTTAAAACGTGAAATCAGTGAGTATAAGAAATATTATACAATCTGAAAGTCAAGGTGTTCCTTCTCTTTCTGTGTAAGCTTCATCTAACATTTCCGCCAATAGATATATTTATTTGTCTGCTGTTTTACGCCGTACTCAAGAATATTTCACTTATACGACAGCATTATGGTTGGAGGAAACCGAGCAGAGCCCGGGGGGAACCCAAGGCCATCCGCAAGTTGCTGGCAGACCTTCCCATGTACGGCTGGAGAGGAAGCCAGCATGAGCTGAACTTGAACTCACACCGATCGCATTGGTGAGAGGCTATTGGGCAATTACACTGCGCTAGCGCGCTAACCAACTGAGCCACGGAGGCCCCCACTAATACATATATATTATTTGTGCAAATGATTTTTGTAAGAACATGAGCTATATATAGGTATAACCCCTTGATATTTGTGGTTTACCATTATAAACATTTTTATCACAATTCTTTTGTTGCTTCTATTGAAATTCATTTTGCCGAATGAATTATTTCCCAGCACACACGTGTGTAAACTAACTATCCCTGCAGGGATACTAACTGCACTGAATAGACGCACTGCACGAAGCTTCGCAAAATCCCTAAATGAAACTAATCACTACACGGGGCTGGTCGCGCATCGTTCAGTCTCACCAGGTCTCTTGTATACAAAGAATTCAATTGAGGCATAAGTATGTTTATACAAACTGTGAAGCGAGGCGGTCTTCTTCACTTACCCTTTGGGGTGGGGCTGTGAAGAGCTTCGGGCAGCCCGAGATCGCCGTGAACACAATCAGTGTTATTCTCAACGATTAACGCAGAAAGGGTGACAATTAGTGGACAAAAAAATAATCTTGATCGGTCAAGAAAGGAGCTGGCTGAGTATTTGGAGGCTTGTGAGTAAAGAGGGCATTCTTTGTGTTGACAATGGGTTAGGGGATACCCCGCGGGCGAGATAACGGGGCCATAACTCTTCGCTTTACGACAATTAGTCGCTGAAAGGCGGGAGAATAGCTCCGGGTAACTCAAGTGCCATTCAAACCCCACTGCTCTTGAAAGGCTGCTAAAGCGAATATTGTTAGGTAATCACTTGGGCGGAAAATCGCCTCGACACCCTGCCTGTTTGGGGGCCTCGCCGTGAGGGGGCCTGTCAGGTAAGTCTAATTATGTCCGCATCGCTGCCGTATAGAAACTGGGTTGTCCCGTCTGATACTAGAGATACCGTATTGTCCGCTCTTTACCTTCCACCCAGCCTTGGCGCCGCGTCGTGCTGTTTTTCGAACTCGCAGTTTACCAAAAGAAAGAACTGCCCGGTTGTGTTGCCTTGTTCAGCTGTTATGCCGCCCACAATAATTCCCCGCAGGAGCCTTTAGTCCGTGCTGATTTTGCGTGTATTTCTTGCGCTGACTGATTCCTACATTGGTACAGTTTCAACACTCTGCCAAAGTTCACCCGTTCAAGCTTCCGGATAATGGCGTGGGTCAGTCAAGTTGACGTGCGCAAAACACCTGACAAACAACTGAAAAGTGGTCGTTAATTTGTCATTATCTGCTAACTTTCCGTTCACACCAAGGTTATTTTGCTGTACCCACCACTATTCACCTGGAGGCTCATGCAGTATGTTTCCAGTCCCCAGCATTGCAGTAAGCCGTCACAGATGCTTACATCATCATATAACTGTCCACAACTCCACTTTTCGCCGAGAATTCACGTCCTGCATAGCCACCTTGATACCCTTACAATCGATTTCCCCTTTTTCTTAAGTCTAGTAACGTGTTCTTTGTATTTCCAACATGGTGAAAATGATTACACCTGCATGGGTGGGAAAGGTTTACACCTGGGGAAAACCTGTCGTAGAACCTTTCTGAGACATCGAGACGATTAAATTTCACACACATGGAAATGGAATCGAAAATATTGATTATCTTGAAAAAATATCAGGCCGTTTATCCAAGCAACACGCCACGCAGCAATATATTCAACCAAGCAACTTCATATTTTCAACTGATGTCAGCTTAAGCTGTATCACTCACTTCACGTATTTAATTGTTTTTCACTACTGTAGTAAAGCTTTTGTGCTTTCCATTGGAGTGGTATACGTGATGGGTCATCGGTCAATCAAATCAATACGGTCCATCATGCAAAGCCAACTCACTCATCAGTTTACCTAAATGACAAGCAGAAGTCAAATATTGACGAAAAAAAGTACAATTAGTTTTCCGGAAGCCTGTTTTTTCACGAACACAAAATAGTTGAATGTCATAGGTATGTATTGGGGCCATGAGAAGTCATTTAGATGCAGTGATGCTCTTAGCACCGAATCTTGCACCCCTCTCTTCTGTCCAAGTCCCAAGCACGCAAATAGGCTAAGTAAGGTTAATTAGTAGAGTTGCATTTTAACTACAGATTTTCCTCTGGTATATAAATTGGCATTGTCATGGTGTCACGACGTAACTGCTGCGGTAGAAACTGTCAGTGGCAGTGTATAATGGAGAGGATGATTTGAATACAAAGGAGTTTGAGCTCACCCGGATTCATCTGTCAAAGGTATGGTCAGGAATCGTCCTTGACTAATACAGTTACAGCATACAAAAGACTCCAGAGAGGACTCAATTACGCTGAAATTCGTCAGTAAAACTAACAAAACTCCCACGGGTGACTGCTGTGGGGATACTCTTGCTGTGAAAGTGCAGGGAGATGAAAACAGATTAAGGAGCGTGAGATACAATGGTGGTCTTAAGAGGCACCCCAGGCCTGTGGAGATGGAGTGGTTGAAGTTGTTTGTCCAGAACTCGACGCAACAAATCTAAGAGTAGAGTTCCTTTGTGTTGTTTAACCTCTTCAGCGACATCTGTTTACTCTTAATTAAGTGTACTTAACGTACATATATCCTCGTGTCTGCGTAGGAAATTGATACATTGGTATATAGAGATATGATTTCGTCTACCTGTAACAGAACACAAATAAATAGAGCACAATACAGCAATACATATTGTGATATATTCTTTATTCGCCAAATATATAGCTGCTGTTTTCCCCAAAAGCTTACTCCAAGAATCAGTTACAGGTGAGCTAATATACTGATTCTGAATACATCTCCGCTGAAATGTGTAGCGAGCATTGCTATTCCCTACACTATACGATGTATTTGTATTCCCTGTAGTTCTCTACTTTATTTCAAAATCAATATATTATAATTAAGGCATTGAACCTGTCTACTTACCGACTATGTACACAATATATCATTTAATTTTAACTGACACTCATTTTTACAGTTCCTGTATAAGCCTATGTGATTTTTGACGTTGCCGTTTAAATCAATATGTTCCCAATGTTTTGGAACCCGATTTCATAAGGATATATTCAAAACAGATTTTATTTTAAAAAGCATAAGTGTAAAAGATGCATGTGTCATCAATATGGCACCGAGAAATTGTCCACGGTCGCGCAAATAAGCGAAATCCTGAATTTGATATGAGACACTCATATATGCATGTTTTTCAAGATTCAGTATGAAAAGATATAACGAAAATTACCAGTCTATAAACACATGCTTGTGTATATGAAACTGAATTCGAAAGGCTTGAGACGTTTTATACAAAATGTGAATCTAATTATATACTCAATGTAGCTTTTGTTTGCTTTGACTAGGGTGCACCTGTTTTGCAACATGAAAGACGGTTGTCCGGGGTATGTGCTAACATGTATGTTGATTGAGGTAATTCAGGTATCGGAATAAATGAATCAAGAAATACAGGTGAGAAATTACCTGGTATTACGCTTTGATCTGCCTGACCTTGATTAACTTCATTCCCACACATTTTAATTTAATAGGATGCAATTAAAGCTATTTGGACGCCGCATTACTTGTTTGTAGGTATGATGAATCGATGGTGGGATTAACTAAAGACCCTGGGATTCTTGGTTGTTAACCGGGCGACAGAATGGTGATTATATACCGTAATTACACTTAGTGATCGCCAAACTATTCCCAACAGAGAAGTCAGTTTAGTTAACACGTAACCACCTAATCAGTGAACACAAAGGGATTGCATGAGAACTGCCCTTGATTTCTGCTTATTCCGGTAATACGCACCTTATTAACCCCATCCGTATACATCTGGTAACTCCTGCATGACAACATGTGTAAGAGCGTGACATTCAGTAACCCTGGAACATGACAATTACAAAAGTCATTCTATTTCTTACCTTCTGTCACGTTGATGCATAGATGCATTTGACAAGCCATCATATTGAAGGCCTTTTATACAAGCTTGTATAACGCGGACAACAAGATACGGCGAGAAAACACACATGACAATTTAAACAGCCTTCTGAAACTTAACCAAAAACATATGTTGAAAACACGCGTAATCCCGCTTAACCGCAGTACGAAAAAACCAACAGTTACGCCACAGGAACGGGTAATTACGCCCATAAACAGACTAGGGACAAAGTTATTGCAATTTAATAGTAATATAACTATATATAACGAATACATGTCTGGAAGATTATATACTTGTCGGTGAACATATTTTTATTTCATCCACTTATCTTTTTTTTCTTTCCACGTGTAACTTTCCCACGTGTATGTGCGTGCCCTTGCGATGCGCGCATGTTAAATACACAGCGATATGAGTTCATCGGACACTGTAGATGCCTCTTTGCAAAGTGGATAAATGAGAGCGACGGGTTGAACTTCTACCCTGCATTGTTCAGGATCATTTTATAAGATACTTGACTTTAACAGCTGCAGCTCTATCGATCAAATGCAACTCTGCTGGTTTATCCCCATAAATGAAATAAAGGACCCCGTGGACGACATTGATACAAGTTATCAGGTAGAAACCTCAATGTACACATTAGCAAATCACTTAAACTTTTGCCTGCATGAAAGCAGAACGTCTATTTATTTATTTATATAATAGTTGATTAAGACATGGTCAAGAAGTTTTCATTTATACAGCAGTGGTGAGCTTTATGGGTGCATGAGGAAACCGGAGTGCCCGGGGTGTAAACCACCGACCTTTGACTATATACTGACAAACTTTCCCACGTGTGACGGTATAGTGTAGAACGTGTCAAACAGTGCAGTTATTCAAAACAGTAGTTGCAGCTAGGGAAATATGTATCTACTTGTATTTTATAGTTGTAATAGAAACATACGGATTTCATACAGCCACAAACGAATGTAATGGCCATATATATTCGGATGTTATAGCTATATGTATGTGTGCGGATGTGATACTTTTGTGGTTTGTAAAGTACATGCAAACGTCTGGATGTGCTCACAGATGTCACTACTTTCCGTGTTACGCAACGCGCTAAAGACTCTTCAGGAATCCGAGTATACAAAAGACATGACCAGACAATAGGCGAAGGTATAAAATGCAAGGCGTTTTGCCGTCATGAAACTGAATGAGACGGGCGCCAACATCAAAAGACATCAGTCTATATACTGTCATGTAACTACTAGAAAACATACCTGTCATTGCTCTATTACAGTGGATCGTATTACGGTTGTAGGTGAGGCGAATAAACCACCAAGGTGCACACATAAAAACGCCCGTCTCCTGCTCTCAGGTGTTTAAGAATGACAAAGTAACAAAGCATAAAGCAAGTGAATGTATAGTATTTATTTAACTGTGTGCTAGTATATATGTATAAAGTATTATTTTTCACCCGTTTGGTAGTAAATTTTTTAAATAGACTTATAGAGAAGTAACGGCCATTATAGAATTCCAAATGTTCTCAATCCTTTTTTGACCAAAATCTTTCATTAATTACAACTGATCTTGATATCTGCCATTAAAGCAATAATTTCTCAACAATAAGTTGACACAAAAATGACGTAAATGCAGAGTGAAGAAATAATCGGTTGTTTCTGTTCTTCAGTTTTTTTTTATTTTAGACGAAGAAGTGTTCCAAGGGTTGTAATAAATTTTTAGAAAAGAAGGAGACTTGCATTTTGTTTATAAGGTGCAGGGGTACACATAATAAAAACAATACTTATGATGGTTGTATATATATATATGGGCGTTTAAACTGATCTTGAACGGCAATCATCAGTCATGCAGCGCCTCATTAAAGCTGTCAAATGCACTGGTCATTCACGTATAATACGAGCCTTGTTTCAAGGTAACACATTCACGGGTGAATAAGTAAGTGTCGACCACATCTGCCGGAACTGTAGCAGTATAAAGGGTAATATGAATCGATAATCACACCCTTACTATATATTTCGCCGGACTGTATAATGAGAAATAAACGGTTTTCCTGTTACATGTACATGTAGCTGGTTTAATCACTTTTCATAAACACAAATTTTTAAAGACTGATTTGCTGAGCCTACATGTAGTAATAGGTAATCGGTAGTATATAGCTGGTATTACCATTAGCAAAAACATTAGAGCAAAAAGCATTAACATGTAACACAAACGGAAATGAAATTATAAAATTTCATTGATTTCATTAGAATTGTTTTGTCCCATTTTTTATATGTATTTACAACGACTCAGAGATGCAGTATGGAGGGTTAAAATTTTATTTCGTTGTGAAATAGCTCAGCAAACATGTATAGCAGTTTACTGAGCACCCAAGAGCCAGATGGAAACTCAAAAAATTGTTTGACATGTCAACGTAAAATATGATAATAGTGAAGAACACGTGGTAAAAAGGTATCCCTTTAACAATTCTGTCAGTTTATGAAGTTACGAAGACATCATTTCCATTGTTTCTTTGACAAATGATTGAGTTTCAATGGGGAAATAAAAAGTTTGCTTTGGGTTTCAAAAGACGATGTATTTTAAAACAATTTTCCAACTAATAAATTTACGTTTTCGTTTTATACAACTGCTTTACCTTATGACATTTTAGACACGTATAAATTACAGCTTTCCAGCAGATCAAAATGATCATCATTAAGTATACAGATGTTCGACAAGTACTTCAGTATATGAGAAAACTTTAGCAAAAGAGATACCTCGTGGATGGTGCTATGTGGTCTGCTCCCGATGTACTTTGTGAAATTTTTGAAAATAATGATTTCTTATATATACGTATCAATTTATCATGGGTGTAAACGACATAAATTATATGCTTAAAAATATTACCAAAAGCACAGGTAAGTCATATGTAGAGTTAGAGTTCATTAGTCAATGGTGTCAGGTTTCACCAGCTGCCCTAGAGTAAGTGGAGAAGCCTTAATGCCCAGTAATTAGCACAACTAAATGGTGCGGCTACAGCATATCATTTGACCGCCGCACTGATCCCCCAAAAGAGTCCACTAAGCCCCGCCCACAACTCGATATGACAGCTCCACCGCACTTCTTCATCCCTGCTGTGAAAAGATATGAGAGATTGCGACCAATCAGCGGAGCGTCTGTCAGTCAACACGAACCTGTGACCAGGGGGCGCCATCATTGTAATGAGGAACAATCCTCCCAGCGGGGAGGGACCGTGGAGCCGTTGAAGTGTGATTGGATGGGTGTGGTCCCCGAAGACAGCTCTTTGTCACCAGCCGCTTATCAGTTGTAGGCACTGAATGCTGCGCTCGAGTTTTACTTTAGCACTGTTTAATTAGATGAGTACGGTTAATTCATGTTATTGCCTTCTCACAGGGTCTACAGCGCCGGATAATCTTGCCGTTTTCTGCGCACTGCCCCAGGCTTTAAAAGCACCACACTGAGCTTCAGCCATAATTATTTGCTCCTTTTTAAGGAACAGCGAAGCATTTCAGTGGGCAAACCACGGACAGATTGTAGTGAATGGAGCACACTTGTTAAGGTACAAATAGCAGTCTTTCAACACCACTCAAATCAACTGACGATCGAGTGGAGAGGCAGAAGTTGATGGAGCTCTTGTTGGCACTGTATCGTTAAATAAACTACTTGACACTGGTCATTTACTGCGAAGCGCCCAGTTTCTATTCGACTTCAGAACCCAAATCACTCGGTTGCGTCAACATTTTTACCACATCGGTTCACTTTTAGGAGACATTTATAATTTCCAAGGAGACGAGGAAAAATTATACAGAACCTCAAAATGACGCACGAGACAGAGGGTGATAAACCGACGCCAGCGAAACTAGGCAAGTCATCGTTCAGCATCAGCAGTATTTTAGGAAAGGATGAAGATAACGAAGCCGTTGGAAAGGATTCAAAACCAGCGAGTGAGGAATCGAAAGGAAAAAAGACTGCCGAGGCTGTCATTTCCGGACCAGATCCAGTGCTTTACCAAAATTTTCTGACAAGCTCGGGAATGACTTATCACCCGGGCCTGGCACTACCTTACTACCCCCAATCTCACTTCCCGGCACCATGGAACCTGTGGTACTCGGGCAGTCCTAATGGCCAAAGTAAAGGTAAGCCGGACTTACTTTTTGTGTTCCATCGATACCGTTTACGTCACCAAATTGTCGTATGTTTATGTGACTGTTTTTATGCATTCCGGTCCGTATTTGCATTGGGTATTTTATTTTAATTATATATTTACTCGTTATTCCACCTGTTCCCTGTTGATGGGTAATAGGCCCACTTTTTCTTTTGTATTTAAATACTAAATACATTACTACATGTAGAATTTTAAACTGCATTTTATTATTACCCAATTCATTTGCTTTGGAAGTTTCTTTTTGGGTTCGTTCCCAAAGATTTGTCTTATAAAACTTATCACTTGTAGAAAGAAATTACATATCCCTTTGTTCTTTTTCTGTGATTTTTATAGCTGCCGGAAAATCCCCACCGTTGGACATGTGCTTCAAAGGCTCCCTGAAACGAAGTCGCTCCCCATCGGCGGACGGTTCGGAAATGCGCAACACAGCTTCTCCGTCAGTGTCTGAATCTGGATCCACCGGGAGCCTGGAGACTTCAAAGACCGGAGCCAATTCCACGTCCCAGGTAGATCGCCGCTTGTCTTTGGAAAGTCTCGGGGACGACGACGACAGGGCAGGAGATGAAGGAAGTGACCAGGACGATGGCTCCAAGTGTCAGAGAAAAAAGAAAACCAGAACGGTTTTTTCTAGAAGTCAAGTGTTCCAACTGGAATCTACATTCGACATGAAACGCTACCTTTCTAGTTCCGAGAGGGCTGGATTAGCGACGTCTTTGAACCTCACTGAAACTCAGGTGAAAATCTGGTTCCAGAACCGCCGAAATAAATGGAAGAGACAGTTGACTGCAGATATGGAGGCGGCTAGCTTGGCTCAGGCAGCCTCTAACCAGAGACTTGTACGCGTGCCTATTCTGTACAGGGACGAATCCGAGCTTCATGGCATGAGTTCATCACACACGACGAAGCCATCTTTAACGGCGGCAGACTTAAGCCAGAGCTTTCCCTCCCCTTTGTCATCGCTCCACGCTCAGTATTATTCCCACGCCATGGCTGCATTACCTGCGCACCTGAGAACTTTACACCGGGTATTGTAATATTTATACGAATTTACTTCAGAATTTTAACAAGAAATAATCCGTGGACAGATATAAATTTGCCACCGGAAACTATACCGTCATGCCTTCTATGACTGAACACAAAATGCAGCGTAAAGATTTAACGTGGCTTTAATAAAAAAGAGTTTCAGAAGAAACGAAGAGACTGATAATATCGTTATATATGAACCCGTGCTACAGTATGTGAGCGGAGTCTGGTATTTAAGTACTAAGTTTATTTAATTCCAACAGAAGTGTTGGTGCATGTTTTGTGCTGTACGATTGTGTGGAGTTATGTGTGAGATTATACGACAAAATAACATTATTGCAAAATAACTCCTATATATTATAAAGATGAATCACCAAACCTTACAACTCAATTTTTCTAAGATTATATATGTATATATTTACGTGTATATACGTTGTTATATTATTTCGTTTATCATTTGTTGTGTAAATAAAAATCATGAATTGATAGAATGTTTTGAAGTATACCGAACGCTTATGAATGTTAATACATACCCAAGAAGAAGGCATATAATGAGTGTATTTTAGTATTAATCGTACATTATTGCCCTTAACCACATTTTTCCATGACTTTAAATTTTAGACTGGATTTTAGATTGACAACGCGTTGTGGAAAATACTCCCAATAAGTTATTGTGTTATCTATAAGCGAAATTCTCCGAGGACATCATTCTGTAGCAAATCCGTTGTTCCCTGTTTATGTATACAGGCATATATACTGCACCCATAACTAAGATTGCTGTGGTTTAAAGGTTAACTAAAGTTTTGTAATCAGAGTAAAATGTGCTCACAGGTTTCCCATGAATAAACTTTCATAAACGTGTACTCAGATATCACCTGTAAAAGTTCAACATTTTATTAGTTATCAGCATGTAATGTGCAATTTGTATGTATCATAAAATCATGTGTAAAGAACAATTAAATGAACAGATAAAATAAATAAATAAATAAGTAAATAAATAAATAAATATGAAAATATAGCCATGTGGAGTTGCATAATACCAAATTCTGAAACATATCGGGTAGAACTGACTCAATATTAAGATATGGAAAATAGAAAAGAGAATATATATATATATATATATATATATATATATATATATATATATATATATATATATATATATATATATATATATATATAAAAGTTAAATGAATAATATATATAGTTGAAATCGATTTTTCTTCACAAGATTGCGTGTTGATAACTAACCCACTTCAGCGGACCCTGACTGACTGGGCGTTTCGGGAGTTCAAGTCCCTTTCGCCTTTGTTTGTGAATGATGCGAGGGAAAAAGTCACCACTTCTGATGATAAAATCTATAGCCTGCATGCAACTGTATCAGTCTGCAGACTTTTTTGAGAGGCTGTATGCACAAGTAATCCCAGTTGTGCATCATTAGACAAAGCTGCCACAAGAAGACACAGTATATGTACACACACCTCGTCGTGATATGTGATATGACTGAAAAATTTTAAAGTACGATGTTAAACCCCAAGCATGCATACATAAGTTAGACTAAGTAACCCATATAAAGGGAGATCACCCAATCTATCAACAATGGGGCTCTCAACACACGATTCCATATGTTCAAGTGTGCCGAGTACTTACCAATCTGCACGTGTAACCCAGCTGTTGACAGGAAACTCATTGAATCGAGGATTTGTTAATCTATATTTTGTTTTACTTTAAAATCAAGGAAATATAGGTATACAAAGTCAAAATAGTCGTACAGTATATAGGCTATAGGCCTACGCAGTTTTACAGCTGGTCATCGTTAAGATCTATAAGGAGAATTCCATGCAAAGTGCAGGGGAGTACACAGCTTGATAAAAGATAACACACATGCAAAAATACACATAATTAAAGATACTTAATGAATATGTGCTGTAATTAGACGTAATTGTGAATTGATAAACATTGCAAATTGCTAAATTCGTTTACAAAACGCTCATGATTTTAAGCATTAGATAATGAGGCGTGACATAGAGCGACTACAAATCATTGTGCACAAGAAAATATACTCCCGATAATTTAAGCTTATAAAATGATAAAGTAAGTACTAAAAATACTGTATGAATATGCAAACAAATGCGTCTAAGTTATCTCGTTTCAATTCATTTATAATCGGCAGCTTATGTATTATACAATGGGAACATATTTGTTGGATAAAAAGAGAAGAGGCATAATTTTATTTATTTATTTATTTATTTATTTGTTTATTTACTTCATTGGTGTTTTGCGCCATACTCAAGAAATTTCATTTGCACGACGGAGGTCAGAACTGTAGTGGGAGAAAACCTAAAAAGCAAGAAAAACCCTGAGAAAACCGACAACTATCAGCAGGTTGCCGGACGAAATATTATTTTAAGTACCAGTATAGATGTCAGTATATGCTATATCCACACTTGTGAATGATATATATTACAAACATCCTTGCTTTCATCAAGTATACCACGCGTATGGGCCGGTCCATATGTAACTATGGCAACATGTCTGAACCACATCTACTGAAGTGCAATGACTGGCTGATACGTGAATGCTATGAGGTGATGTAGGGCCTTTCATAAATGAGTAAATAAAGGAAAAATAAACCGAAAAAATCTGTTTTAACCATTTCTTACTTTAGTCCAAAATTATTTATTTGTCTTTTTAATAAGAAAAAAAACCCCAAAATCTGCTTTGGAACCAATGACCTGGAGAATGCAACGCTACAATGCACTCATCAAACCAGATAACGGATATAGCCGAATCAATACTTTCGTTAAGTTACTTACCTATAGTAAGAAACTTTTTCGATCTGCTCGCCGTATATACATATATATATATGTGACATTAGACTGTTCATGGATTTCTTTACAGAAAAAATAACTGGCCCGCCATGATGAGAAAACACAACTATCATTTAATTAATCAGGAAAAAAAAAGGTCACATGTGCGTGGGATACTTGATGAAAGCGAGGATGTTTGTAGCGTATATTCTTCACATATGTGGATATAGCATATATTTGCATCTATACTTGTACTTAAAATTATATTTCCGTTGGCAACCTGCGGATAGTCGTCGGTTTCCTGAGGGTTTTTTTTTTCGGTTTCTCCCGAGTATAATTCTTACCTCCATCGAATTATTTCAGATTAATATGCGATTCGCAATATCAATTTTTCATTTCTGTGTGAACTAAAACATTTATATAAGGCTTTGGGTTACCTCAGTGCAAGCGATGCTCATGAAGGATCGATTCGGTGGTAAGAGAAGCGAACTCGCGTGCCAGGCATATGTCACTGAGATGTGTAACCAGACCCCGCAACAAAGCGCAAAGAATAAAGCGAGTGTTTAGAATATACATCACCCACAGTGTCACGACCTTTAAATGGGCCGTAATTAAACATCAAGGCAGGCATAAATTAAAACTCTTTCTTGTTGCTTGGTTTATAAGCCACGTGCAAAAAGGAACTTGAATTTATTGAAACATTAAACTGCTTTTAATTGTACCGAATATCGCTGTGCGTTTCCCTCCAACAATGCAGCGCGCTATTATAATTGTATTAATTTTTCCCTTTAATGATCTTAGCGAGATACAGATCTTATCCTGGCCGCCATCTCTGTCCACAGCTCCCACCCGGGGCTCGGGCAAGCGGCCTGTCACACCGCCCCACCCTCACATAACCTGGGCTAATGAATCTAGACAAGCGTACACGACTTCGTTTCCTTGAAGAATCTCAGCCGCCTGCCTCGCCAATTCTTGGCTCTTTACGTGGCATTGTCTCGTTAACACATCTAGTTCTGTGATTGTAATGTACTAGAACATCATCCCAAGGGCATGGTCCGTGTACATTAGGCGCTACAGCAGACCTCCTCCCCCCCCCACCCCCCACCCCCCCACACACACCACCTCCCATCAATTCTCATGCACCCTTTAAGCAACAGAATCTTCCACCCACAAAATAGAATCCACCGAGGATACAAAACCAAAACTTTAGACAAAGGCATTAGCAGGGAAGTCAAGTTCAATTTTGTAAGCTCAACATGTTCCTTAATTAAGCATATTTCGTCAGCAATTTGATTTTTATTATTTCCGAAAATCTTCACCAAAAATCATTTCCAGGTTAACAAAGTGAGAAAAGGGTCCATTAGGGCCGATTCCTCTCATCAGTGATGTTTCGTAGTTTTGACTCAATTCTGTGATAGGCGTTTGGAACTTGACACAGTCACATTACAGAGTTTTATACATATAACAATTTCGGACTTGTGTTTGCAACGTTTCGACGTGCATTCTGTTACATCTTGACAACAATGTTATAATGCATAGTTACAGCGTAGACACTTTGAAAATCAATAAATTAGATGTTGTTATCCAGAACAAAAAATGTCTGTCATGATAACGCAGGTATCATTTTATGATTTTCTTCCTTTTATGCAAGTAGGACAGCTATCGATGCAAATAAAAGCAAACATCATTGACAAAGTTCAACAAAAACACCGACGTCAATGTGATAATTGGTATATGTGGTTTACATATGTTCACAAAGCTGTCCGGCCACTTATAGTATATTTGCAAACTTCAAGGTTTGATTGTAGATGAACGGCGGCCAGCATTATGGTGGGAGGAAATTGCTGTTAATTTACGTTTGGTGGCAATTTTTACTATACTAGATACAGAGCCCAAACATAAGCGTATCAAATCACGTTTCAAAACTTGATTTAACTGAGTCAAAGGTGCTAAACTTCGTTTATTTGATTGGTGTTTTACATCGTACTAAATAATATCTCACTTATACTACGGCGGCAAAAGTGATTCCGTGTAAACGGGCTCATGTACATCTGAATCATCAGTAGGCCCCTACTATAATACTTTTAAAATAATGCAAAAGTTTTCTTTCGGTATGATGTAAACCGCTAAGATACGTTTTGTCAAAGAATATTAATTTCTGTCCATAATGTAATGAAAGCAGAACAATTTTAAATTACTTATGATATTATTGCATATCCTATGACAAATGATGAGAAGTTTTGGTTAAAGTAAAATGCAATTAGCACAGCCAAGAAAGAGAACTATAACATCAATAACTGTAGATCTAGGATTATTGAGTATAAGGGCTGTCTGCCTTTTAGTGCCATACATACAATGCAGGTGATAATAAAACAGACCACAATCGTACGTGGGAATGTCTGCCAGAAACCTGAGGATCGTCGTGGGTTTCCCCCTGGCTTTGCCCGGTTTTCCCCCACCACAATGCTGGCCGCCGTCGTATAAGGGAAATATTCATGAATACGGCGTAAAACACCAATCAAATAAATAAATAAATAAAACAGACCAGCATTTATCACAATAAAAATTGTCAATTTTCTTCGAATGACTGGTGAGTACGGCGTAAAACACCAATCAAATAAATAAATCGAATGACTGAAAATTACGAAGTTCATTTTATAGGTTACATTAATGTTTCAAGTATAAATCGTGCAAAATGTTTTTTCGTGTCGGTGAATATACACAATGCAGACATGGCAATCTTCAACAGTAACGTAATACCCGTGTACAATTGACAGCGCGACATTCCAAATTTATTTATTTATTCTTTCATTGTAACCTAACGCCATAGGCCTACTCAAGAATCTTTCACTTTACACAATGACGGTCAGTTTTATCGGTTATTTGGCTTTTATAACACATATGAATAACATAGCGATCAGTTTTCGTCAAGGATTTAGGTTACTCTTTGTTGTTATTCTAACTATTGGTGAAATCTAATCTATTGTATACATTTAATTTTTATCTTCGTCGTACCTGTTATGCGTGCTCAAGGGCCTGCGAAAGGAAATAAATAAACAACAACAAATTTCCTTTCACACCCGTGACTATATGCTATGAAGAAGTTTATATCCCAGTCAGTCGCTTTTGGGAAGTCCAGTTATCCTTTGGCAAGGATATTTTTCTAAAGCGTGAAAAAACATCGAGTTTCTTTCTTTTTTTTTTCTTTTGGTGGTATGGTTCTTATCTGAAGTCGTGTCATTCCCAGCTAACAACAAAACCTAGACGTATCAATCCAAGGTTAATGTCTTCTCAGCAAAGCTTAACTAGATCCCCGTCGTGTAGACCGGTGTCATATAGTTTGCTTTTAGTTACCAAATACTAAGCCGAAATGCCAATGTCAAGCTTTACCATTACAGAAAATAAATCTATAGGTACAGTGGCCTTGGCTGACGCGGTCTTGACGACAAGAGAATCGTGAATCCCTTACGTGCACGGTGATGTTAATTCCAGGCTCAGTCAAACTGTTAAACCATAGAGTCATTAAAACTGATATATTGTTCGAGCGCTTTCTCGCCTTTAACTCAGGAGAACTATTAAACGGCTGAGCAGTCCTATAAACTGCATGCAACGATCACCAGGCGCGTTTGCATCGGTGTATTTAAAAGGTTTCCTCGCAGTCTGCGTCTTGTTCTGGGCCGTTTCCATTCTAGGTAACTTCTGTCTCCAGCTTAAGTTCAATGTCCCTAACCAGCCATCGGTAGAATATGACTCATTCATGGATTAACGGCTACCCGTTGTGATAATTACTTACTAAGTCTCCAACTGCGAAACTTAGCCTCGTGATCACGATTGCTCCTCCTTTGTGTTGGCTCCGTGGCTGCCAGCAGCTTTTCCAAGCGCTCGTTTATTCGGAGAAGCCAGCGCGTGGCGGGGTTGTTCTTTGACGAATTACAGATTGAATCCCTAAAAAGTATTAGAGCGAGAATTTATCGGTCAAATAAAACAAAAGTTTAGGAATAGACTTAGTTCACAAGAGAATCCTTTCATGATGAGTTGATACCAAGCAAGGACTAACTGTTCCTCTTCAAGACTCCACCGGACAAACCGTTGGTTTTATGACCGTCTGGGGACGAAGCGTCAGAGTGAAAACTAACAAGGCATCATAAAACTATGCGTATTTATTTAAGAATTAATCAGTCTTTTGTCTCCGAGTGATAAACGATTGCCTGAACTAATCAGCAGGCTGGATGGTTGATTTCCTGTTACCGGTACGAAGGAAGGACGGGGATTTGGTCGTAATAAAGCAAATGAATGATACGTCTAATGCTTTCTGACAGCAGGGGATCTCAGAGAAGCTACATCAATTCCATGCTTAAATGGTACATTGTCGCCAAAGCTTTTCTCGCTGCTGGTCGTGCCTGTGGACTATAACGATGTAGACAAGAGAAAATATATCTCTGACAGCTTGTAACAAGAGAGAGCTAAGATAGAGAAGCTGTCCAACCATTTTAAGTGAAAAGGTTCACTTTGGAAAGCAGTGCGGGAGACCGGAAGACGTTGTCCGGCGCGAGAGGCACTCTACCCGTCTCGAATAGATCACAGGCGAGCCCCAAAAGGTAAAAGAGAATATCAAAAACGCGATCCTGTCCACAGGGGGGAAATATCTCATTGACCGGCAAAATACAACACACTCCCTGCATGTCTCACATAGAGCCCAAGCACGAAAACTGATACAATAGCCACAGGCTGATAGGACGCTGGAAGAACGCAGCGGTCTCGACGGAATTAGGACTAGAAGGATGTAGTTGTAGGACGAAGCATACAACAACTCAGGTAAAGGTCTGCTTTCCACAGACAAATTATTTGCCCAAGGACGCTTTACATAGACGTTTCGAGCATCAGTTTCTAATCAAACTACAGAACTGGTTGACTTTCATGAAAACTTTCACGAAATGGGAGAGAAGCGTCTCGATAATCGCGGTGTTTTAGTGATTGCGTGTCGCCCCCTTGGGAACCCCGCCAATGTTTGATGACAGGTAATGATGGAGACGCGAAGACATCCTTCCTCTGCTAATGGGCGGATGTTCATCCGTGTATCGATGCTGTAGTTACCGCAGCTTAATTTAATGATATCTTGAGCGATTTACAATGATTCGACTCTCGCTAATAGCTTTTCTCGTCTTTTTTCTTCCGAGGGGTTCAATTGTGCCGACAAAAGGTGGTCGTGAGTTCTCTGTCAATGGAGATTGTTGCTGGGTATAGATGGTCTAGCAAAACGGCCATTACCACTGAACGCACGCCACACGACTCCGCTCAGTTTTCTCCCACTTAACTCTTGCTCAACTTACTTCACGCATTTACCAGATCCGACGTTTGTTCTTTTGTCTGCATATGACGACAAGAAACTAAGCCAAACTTTGTACTCGTGCATGTAGATCTGAGAATATAGGAAAGACAAGCGAACTTTGTAGATCCATTACAGTTAACCTGTACTTTATCCTTTATGTGACGTGTACATCCGGGCTCTGGACAGATGGTAATCTTCCACATAATCCTCATCGCCATCAGCGTACGTGATTCGACATCATCTTAACTCCTATTCTCATCCCATAGGCTGACGTCTGTAAAATGAGGGTAATCATGAAGAGGCAAATATTAAAGACAAAAAGATATAAACGTTGCCACTAAGAAATACCCAAATAATTCTCGGCGACAAAATGCTGATATTGCCGCCGGTGTGACCAAACGTGTACCTGCCTTCTTCTCCGCTATTAAGTAATTACACCTTGCGAACGAGTCAACCGCCCAATCTTGTACAAACTAATTTCTTTTCTGCTCGAGCAAAATGGCCATTTTCAGCTGTTTTTATCCGGTGTAATTGATTTCTGCCCTCGCGTGTGCAATTCTATTACAGCAATAACAGGATCGGAATTACCCGAAATGGCTATAAATTTGAGAGATCGCTACTTAGACAAATTTTCCTCCATTACGTTTTATAAGCTGGAGTCTATTTACCGTAATGCCAAATCGGACCCATGACCCTTACACGCCAAGCAAAGACCAGACGAGGCCAATTTTGATACATTTTGCTAAAAGCTACTCTCAAACTATCTGATGATTCTTTTCCTTTGTCGGCAAAGGCTGGAAGGTGCCCGGATGTAAGGATGTCCCTTTCCACCGGCCACTCCCGCCTAATCGGATGCATGCCGGGGGATAAATACCGGGGGAGAGATTGCCAGATATGACTATAATCAATGGCCTGGTTTGTTGTCGGGCTAAACACGGTGATTTTTCCGGTGTTAAACTACTCTCATTTCGCCCGTTTACATGTGTTTTGTCTGAGGAAAAATCCAGATAGGGTCAACACATTACCCCATCGTTTTGTACGGTCTCTTGTTTCTGTGGACGTCTTGGCTGAAAACAGGGAAAGTTGATGTTTAAATTACACCTGGTTTAAAGGTAAAATAACCATTGCAACTTCATTGGGAGAGTTTAGAAGTTTGACCTGTGATAGAGTCGCTATATCCAAGTATCCAAGTATAGGCCTAGAACTGAACGTAACCGTTTTGAGCTGCATATATTCTGCATGGGTTATCATCCCATAACCTACATAACATAACCTTACATTCTACATATCGTTTATTCTGGTGTTAAAAGTTTCTTAGAATGCACAAGATACACGAACTTGGACTCAATTTCTACTTCCCAATTTCTACACCTGAGCAATGAACCAACTTTCATTATTTTATGTAACCTTTTTCTACCGCCCATCCTGACTGTAACTTTTTCCTCATTAGAACTCTGTTCTTCGTCCATCTTTTCTTTTTATGTCATAAACACTTGCACTCACGTTTATACGTCTTATCCTAAAGTAACACTTTAATAAATGCCAGAGTTTTATATAACATCTGTTTATTTATTTATTTATTTATTTATTTATTTATTTATTTTGTATTTAATCACCCAATCACGGTAACTAGCAGTATATATCTTAAAGGGGCTCGGACAAGATATGCATACAGCAAGAAGAGTTTATTATATACGTCTTTCTTTAAGGAGAGATTTGGTTGGATTCGATCTCCCATGCAGCCAAATGTTAAATAGCTAACAGCTTAGAATGTGAATACCACGCATATTACGCAGGCATGGAGGCTTAAGATTCCTGTGTCCATCACACTAATTCTCCACGAACTCGCGGGATACTATGTAGGATCTCCAGACTCCCGCTACTTTAAGTAAACGGCCATATAATTATAGCGATTCCAGAGCTGATAACAGCTCGCTCAATGGATACAATAATGGGAGGCCATAAGAAAACCATTTGTGAGCACTATACTAGGGTTATTTACGTTCGCTTCTTTGAGGGACTAAGGAGCCATTTCCGTGTTGGACAGAGACTCTTAACCGAGCCGAACACATTTAAATGAGACCCGCCGTTAAAGTTTGAAAAACGACACAGGACACGGACGTACGGACGCGAGGTTAGAGTACATAATTTTTCGGCGTCACAAAAGCTCAGCCATCGATGCATCAAGTTTTATCTGCTCTTGACAAACTGGTCTAATTAATTCTAATGAACACTCTCATTTTATAAAATTACTTTGAAATATGTTTTGTTTCTGCCTCGACGCCTGATCGATTTACAGAGACGTCAAACACTGGATATTCAAGGAAATGTAATTTACACGGCACATGACCCTGTGCTGAGCGAGAATGTGATAGCTGTTAGGGATAGGAAAAAAAAACAGCCCAAGATACTTGTATTTCTGTTAATATAATACTTGAACGCATGCCGAAAAATATCCTAATTTACCATTCTGCAGAAGGTGTAACAGGGTGCAAACAAGATTTGTAGAATCCTAGGAAAACATATGCCATTACAGGAGAAGTAAATGGCCTGAGCATCATTTCAAGAATAAAAGTCGACAGTTTCCGCGAAAATCAAAAGTAGTTGTCGAATTATTGTTCATATTATCGCGGAAGATTTTCATGAATCTTCTATGGACATTTTTATTATAGAGTGCCTTTGATTTAATGTAATCATGCACGTGTCCACCGCGGATAAACGTGATGTTCTCCTAGAATCAGCTTAGGTTTGACTGCAAGTAATATTTCCTGGATTTCAATCGGGGTAAATCGGTCGGGGTTGATCACGATCAAATTATGTCGTGATGAATTGCAGAGGTCGCGGGTCGTCGTAGCTCAGGTACATGTACATAACTGGACTTTATGACAAACATTCCTACACTTGTAAATCACATATTTTCACCTGCAGAACGAGCTCAAAATATAAACACATCATATTGATGTCCCAGGAATTTCATGAAGAACCACGCAAACTGTCCCGGGAACAAGGTTCCGAAAATCACTGGCCACTGAAGGCGGGGAGAGGCGATATATCAAGGATTCCCTGTCCCAGTCTTGAATATACGAGTAACTGGTTTCGCGTTTGGAACGTAAATAAAGCCACGCGGTGGAGCTTTACCATCGGTCAAGCCGGATTTCGTTGCATGGACGGTGGCTTAGCATGTTTTTGGTTTGAAAATAGTTACTTGACCATATATGACGATATTGTAAACTCGAGTATCCGCCCAAATTTCCGTGCCATTATACTATTGTTACCATAGTTTTTATGATAGTCTAACGCAAGGATCTTGTTAGCTAAGGAGGAAGTATATATGCTTATATAACTCGACCATCGAAATACATGCTTAACACGCCGATAGAAGTACACGGTTTTCTAACCAATAAATGTGCATACTTGCCTATTACTCCTCCATGGAAGTGCATTCTTGACTTGCCCATTGTGTAGTATAGATGATTAACTCTCTCGTGGAAAAGCAAATGTTCAGTTCGCCAATAGATATGTTTATATCACTCACAGGAGTATTTGCTTATAACTGGCTCGTGGAAGTTCATGCTTAATTGTCCTATATGGAAGTACGTGGTCAACTTGCCCTGGTACTATATGTCTAATTTTCCCATGGAATAAAAAAGATATATAGGCCTAAATGGTCCACGAAAGCTTAGATCATCCGTATCGAATTACATGGTAAGCTGGCCCACGGAGTGGTTGAGAAAACCAATATGTTTAGGTTGGTCGTCGGTTTCCCCAGTTGTCTGCCGGGTTTCCTCCCACAACAATGCTGGTCGTCGTCGTATTCTTGAGTACGGCGTAAAATACCAATAAAATAAAAACGCCAGTGAATAGAGCAATCAATCAATCGGTGTTCCAGTTTATTGCATAGTACGGTAAACCGGACGGGACCTATAAGCCATCCAAACCCAAGCAAACTGCAATCAGTGGTAAACGAGATTTGAACATGTGGCTCCATTTATATGCTTTTCAGCGATAAATGATCTCGAGTCCCTCTCCTTGCTCACTCCGTCTAATAATGAAAAATAAATATTTGAATCTATGTGATTATACATTTTATTCACCTATACCGAAACATTTCGGCCTAATTTTTGGAGACGCTTATAGCTGCTGCATGTAGCTGCTTATTGTGACCCAGTTATGTTTGAAACGTATGATCAGTAAATTTTTAACCAACTTCTCATTAACGGTGTCAATTAATGTCAGACCTGGGCGGGTGTAATTGAATTACCTCTCCTGTCGATTTAGTAGTACGACGTTCCTATGTGACGCGTGACCAATCGTGAGCTGTCGGTGCCATGTGCCAAGTGTTACATAAAGGGGGCCGTTATTGGAATTGCTGGACTAGCAGGCTAAATGAGTGTTACAGGCTATGTGGGTGACACCACCATGTAACTACGTGGAGGAAATGTACGCTATGCATGACACCACATGTGAACTTGATATGAGCTTTATTCTCTTAATTAAGATGACCGAAACTCAAATATCGATCGGTGTTTAGAAAAGCATTTGTTTGTATTGATTTATCAGTCACACGTGTATAGCTTTTGTCTCATGTGTATAGCTCTTGTCTTCCACACATATACGGTCTCACTATATAAATAACAGGCTTCTCATATAGCTGTTCCGGTGTATATCGCATGGATATACCTAGGTCATCCAGGCTATAACTTTTTGTCTTTCATTCAAAGTAAACCTGCAACAACTGGCAAGGTAACACCAGCCATGATATACGATTTCCACGTATCTTCAAACTACACTAAAAAGATAATCTGTTAATTTTAACCGAAACTCTGTTGTCTGAGTGCATGATGCTAGAATGTATTCTGTTCTGGCAGCAGATTGTTCTACTAAATACAACACACATATTCTATTAATTCAACATAAAGATTCTGTTGGACTAACAGGATATTATGTTGAATATGGCAGAATACTTTGTTGTAATAACATAATACAATCTAGCATCACTCAGCCAACAGACTCTCTGTTAAAATTAACGGATTAACTTTGACCTCTGTACATAGCGGCCGAGTTGACAGTCAGATGGAGTTGACGCTATAGGCTTTGGGAGTTTTGGTGGCCGTTTGGTCACATTTTCCTACTTTGCGGTGCAGTAACTTTCATATAGCCGTTAAACCTATATGTATATATACATGTATATTTACATGTATATATATTCTTATGTGTGCGGCTTTCACGTACACATCCATATCTTCCAGCGTCAAGCAGTTCAACCCAGTTATAGTCTGACTAACTTGTTCAAAACCAGAAGCTCATTTCAACAACCATAAATTCTGCGAATGTCCATGACGTATTTATAAAAAGCTTATAAAATAGGATGGCTATATGTTACTGTATTTGTATGTTTAAAATAATAGCTTTGAAAGTATAGTTATGCACGCATATTTGAAGTCAAGATATGATTGATGCATGCATGAATGACGAGTAACGGTTAGGTTATATGAGCCTAGAAATGTAGCTTAGCGACAACCGTACATAAAACGGTTCGAATTTTTAGGCGTTGAAATAAACAAATGTATACTCAGTAGCGCATGATACTGTCAAACTTAAGATGTAAACGGTGACACATCCTTCAAAATGTAAAGTTACACTTTATCTCTCTAATTGATACCCCAAGGCTATGGTCTAAAGAATGGCGGAGGATATGCTGTGAAGAATTCCGGATCCTGATTCCGCCGTGGGTGATCCGATTCATCCAAATAATCCCCTTCAAAGCCCAGTCGCCAAGTTTTGATGACACTCTGTGTTTCGATAGAAATTCTAGATCCGAACAAAGGCTTTTAATTCAGACAAATGAGTGTGAAATCGAGTGTATTGTTCTGAGAAGTTGTCAACATTGCCAGAACAATGGCGTCGATGGGCGTAACCAAGGCGGCACGTGCGGAGCAGGAAACTTCTTGGACTTAAATTGGGCGCACTGTAGATAGAGACGTATGCCCCAAATCCGTGGATGCCTAGCTCGCTTGTTCTACCCCACGGGGTATGTACCCATTCCCCGTCCCCATCCACATGGTCCAGACCTAAATCTGCCCACACGTTTGTTCAACATGTGCGGCAATTAGTAAGATTTGGTTCATCGGAATTATGACCGGCATAATTAGCGATAATAATAGTGGTTTTGAAGTCGTGTTTGGCGGAAGAACTATACCTGTGCTGGACGAAATCCGTCCAGGGCACGCCCACATCCCCCCGGATGACACCGCGTAGTGATCAACCATCGATCTCATCACGTGTGCATGCTGCCCATGATCCACGACCAAAACTGGGGAGATTCCATGCCTCGTTAAATGACAAAAGTCTTAAAAGCGCAATACCTTAGTAAAGTAAAAGCAAATCGGCAATGTGGTTGATGATGAGAATTAATGAAGCTGTTAGCGGAACATTTCATCTGGTTTTTAGGCCACGTGACACCCTCTGGCGAGAGAAGACGATGATCCTCAGTTCTCACGACCAGCCATTGTCCGTAACCCGTCTAATCATCAAGTGTTTTTAATTTCATTGCCTTCCACAAAGAGGGGAGTTATTTGGAGATGATGTTGCCACGAGAAAATAAATAGTCTGAAAGTACAGAATTGGATGACTAAACTATGCCCGTAAGAATTTTTTTTCTCATCTGAACCCTGTATTTATGACAGCGTCTTCGTTTTTTCCGTCTACTGAAGAACCGTCTGTGGGTTATTCTAATATCTGATATCTAACCACAATAAACACATCAATTAAATCTGTCTCGATTTTTTCCCTGTGTCACAGTAGTAAGCTGGAATTAACGTAATAACATTTATACTCTCAAATTTATTATGTACATGTGTATGTGAATTGCTGTGTATGAAATCTGTTAATCTGGTAAACTAATTCACGCGCAGAACAAGGCGTAATATAAATTTATTTAAGATGTTGGTCTTCATAAAGATTATAGTAAGCACAGGGCTTTCTATAGAGCATATGTACTGGGCAGTGGATGACTGCGTCACGTGTATGTCCATTAATCGCTGCGATGTGCGGGTTCAAACCCGGCCTTGCATAGGGAATTTGTACATTTGCCCGTCCTCACTTTTTCATCCCTTGATGACAATAAACGGTCGACGACATTTCTGTTACCGGAGTAACTTTACGATTTCTTCCATCCATAAAAATGATTCCAACCGTGAAGACAACAATCAAAGACAAACATGTAATTAAAAGACGAAGTTTGTAGAAAGACATCCGGTCAGCTTACATAGCATTCTACATTTGTACATTAGATTGTTCAATTCACCGTGTATTCTTGATACACATATACCTTCTATATCGGATAGTTTTGTAATGTATTTAATTTTGTAAAAACAAACTTTCATGATAATGGTATTCTAATGTAATGCATGTACATGTATTGTTGAGAATCTTAAACCGTACGCCGTATGCAATGTAGCATGTCAATAGGGTTTCATTTCAAGCAATACCTTGTTACTGATTTGAGTCAAAATCTTACAATTTAAGACATAAACCATGTATTTACAATTACCCTTTGAATTAAACTTTCAACTTATAACAAGAAAGAACAAATATCTTCAAAATATGTATCCAATGCGGGATTCGTTATAGGTTTTGCAAATTAATTGCCTCGATGTTTCAAAAGGCAAGCATTTGCTTTGAATATGCCCGGCAATGAGATGTACGCTTTAGTTATCATTATGCTGAGAACATTGGTCCAGTTAAAAAACGTGTATGAATAACGTCTGAAGCAAGCTCCATCAGTGTATGTTCGTATGATTAGATTTATTCATGTTAAACATAAGGTATTAGTTCATTAGAAATTCTGAGAGTAAATTTTAAGTTGTTGATTACATATTTACATTTGCAGTTTCAGTGATTGAAAATTGAATACTTCATGTTCAAATTTATGGAAGGTAGGCTACAGGTCCCCTTGAAAAATGGCCGCCATTTTGAATTTTCAAGTGGCTGATGAATCTTTTCAAAACATAACTGCACAATTAGCATCCGTGTGTGACTGCTTGTATCATCACCTGAATGATTCTGGGAAATTGTGGACTTCATCTGCTGCACAAGATTTGTTCATTATGTGAAAAGCTTTGACGCATTTTTGAATCCACAAGACATCAAGTTAGACTCCTTTCGCTGGTATCTCGTATAACACTAAAGTCTGCTTGGCTGGTGAAATCATGGTTCACTGTTCTCACTAAGTTTGAACGCATAATTGACACTACTTATATAGAAGTTACATGTGTTGAAATTATTTTCCTGTGGTTTTACATGCAAATGTTGTTCGAGGTGACGAATACCTCAAAATGGTATTGATTTGGAAATAGATAGGCCCCTATTTGACTTGATAAGTTGATAAGTTATCTATTTGAAGACACAGATATGAAGAACGCGGTGGTAAGAGCAGATGTGTCGGTGTACACCGCCCCAGTGTTGGGTACACTAAGGGAGACAACTGTATCATTTACCTATTAAACTGTGATCGAGAAGGACGTTTTGCACCACATATGCAAAGTTGGATTTTCTGTTCATCTCTCACACCTACAATCATTAACCTCGGATTACAACAAATCGGTCATGATTTATTTTAGGGATGGTGTTAAAAATTGCAGCTTAGAGGCCATGCAATTACCCTGCTAATTAGGGGATCTTGTATAACATAACGCGCATCTACAGCGGACATATCCAGACAATGGCCGTGGGCGACAGGCGCCCAGGTGTGCAAGATGCTCAGTTTACAGATGTCCATCTATTTACGTACATGACAGCAGCGTTTGCTGTCGATATAACCGCCTATGCTCGTTTAACAAGTGCGCCATTAAGATAATGAGTTGACGTAAGTTGACACGAACTGTATATATCATTATAGGCCGATACGATGGTTTGAGGATGCGTAAATAACGAATGTAACTATATATCTCCGAAAGACACATAACCTGCGCGCATGTTAAGCAAACTTTTTGGATCATATATCTAATTCAGCTCAAAACAGTTGTCGCTTTGGTGGTTTGCATGGCAACGGTTGGATCAAGCATATACTAATTAAACTGTCTTATTTAATCCATAATTCTTCTCACGATCCACGTTTCACTTATAAATATATTAGACCCCTATACACACGATGTCACGTCATTAATTACATATGTAGTTGCAATGAAATCTGAACCTGGGTAGAGATTTTCTCTTCGTCTTTATGGCTTTTCCTTGCTTTTCAAAATTTTTTTCTCCTGGACGTTATCAATTAACCAAAGGGCTAAAAACTGAAAATGAAGGTGATATTTTTTCTTTGTTTTGTTTTTCTTTCACTTATACTGGTTCGTCAGGAATGGCATTCACTTAGCTCTATGAGACTATTCATATTTTACATAAAAATAGCCCCACAGAGCTAGTACTTACTATATATGGTTGCAGAACAACTATAATGCTTTCATTCTAGGATTACCTTGTTCGACTCTTTATCAGCCGATGCATCATTGGCTGTTTTAGCATATCCCTGTCAAGACATGTTAATCACTGTATACGGTTGACTTTTGCACACTATGCCTGTGGTCTTTGAAGGCCAGAGTTAACCGTAGCGTTTGAAAGAATTCTATTTTCACCGAAATATCACAGCCAAAATGACAAAAAGAAATGAACAGAATTAATTTCCCCAAAGCGTAAAATATATTATCTTGTACCAAAGCCAAGACATAGCCAGTTGTTTTCTTTGTACCAAGCTTTGTTGCCTATTCTTCAATCCATTTAGTGTTTTACACTTTGTCTGTCCTATGACAATCACATCGGCAGTCACCAGATTGTAGAGTCACGCCTAGCAGCTATGAATCAACAAGCTTGGACATCAAGCCTGTTGTTAGCATGTGAAAGTGGCTACGGAACTACATATCACACAATAACGAGTGTGTCCAACATTTGTCTAAGAATAGCTTCCTAATCCTGTCTTACGATTCGCGGCCCCCTCGCCCCTCCCCCCTCTCTCTCTCTCTCTTTTTGTCTCGACATCCCACAGGTAGTTAAGTCAGCCAACATACAAGAGTATGGCAATACTCATATTTGGTTTGGCACTTTGTTGTTTATTGTTTGCTAGGGGTCTTAACGTCGCTTTCAGTTTTAAACTCTAATCTCGTCACGGCACTTTAGTCATCTATATGTTGCTTACATTTTAGTAAATGCCAAAATGTCTATACGCGCAATATTTTTTATTGGATTGGTGTTTTACGCCATACTCGAGACTTTTTCACTTATATGAGGGCAGCCAGTATTACGGCGGGAGGAACCCGGGGAGAACCATGTTGCCAGCAGATCTTTCCACGGATGTATACGAAGCCATGCAGCTTGCGTTAACTTGGGATGAACTCATAGCGACCATATTGTTGAGAGGTTGGAAGGTTCCAAATATCTGTATTAGATGCTTCCCCTTACAAACTACAACATGCATACACGACAATGGAATTGTCCAAAATCTGCTTACTTTAAAATCTATGATAGGGTGATCCACCTCCGGACTGAGCTTGCAGGAGTGTCCCGCCCATATAGAAGTCGGCCCTCGTAGTTCCCATGTAAATATGTTATCAATAGCTTATTTACTTTGTACTTATTATTAGAAGTACTCGTAGAAATATTTCGCTACTGAGAAGGAATTAGCATCCATGCACAGAATATATGTACTGTACTCTTCAACAAGTTTCTCTTACTTTGTCTACCAATTAGAGTATCCTACATACCAGTATATGTAATGTTCTATTATCGTAACAAACAGTTCATGTCACTGCTAATATGAACTTCAACAAACGTACGTCTGAATAAGTCGTATATTTGAACAAGCCATTTAAAGCATGCTGTGAATACTGATAATGAAACATGTCCATAATCAACCATTTTAAGAAAATTTTAAAAAGAGTAAAATACATGTACAGCCAAAACCTGAAATGTACAAATCCAAGGAAAAATACCAAACTAAAAAAAATGACAAGTCGCTATCCATCTGGAGGACATAAGAGTGCATGTATTGTATAATAGATATTTTATAATATTTAATCTGATAATAAAACGATAATTCAGTTACAATTTTATATATTACAACAGAAGAACAAATATTCTATTTGCTCCAACATTTAAGCTACTCGACATTTTGTTTTAATGTAGGGTAGATCCGTATATAAATCGAAAATAAATGTTTCTTTAATACATAAATCAACGTTCACACCTTCATAAGCCTTAAATATGCTATTTGTAACATATTTTCTCAGTATTTATATGCATTGCGCCGCAGAATAATTTCGAGATGCATGATTTGGTGCAGCCCATGCATCTTGCAAACCTGTTACAAATGAAACGGGAATTCCTGCAAAACACTGGGTTTAAGATTATTCAGGATCCCCTGTGGATGTATAGAACAACTGCCCGCACTGTACTGTCAAACATTATGCTTACCTTTTTTCCATTACAGATGTACGAAATAAACAATAAAATCTCAAACTTTATTAATTAACTGTCTGAATGATCAACTGGTTGGTTGGTGTTTAATGCGGTACTCACGAGTATTTCATTCAAACGACGGCGGTTGGTTTCACTCGTGGTGGGAAACGCAGTACCAGCAATAAACCACCAAAACGACAAGTAACCGAGGAACTCTCCCACATCCAACGCCCTGAGCTTTACCCGCAAGGAGAGCTTAATAACGGTTGGCCACCGACGTGCAATCAAGGATGACCACCTAAGCGACCACTAGAATGCTTTTGACACTGGCTTCTTACCACCCAGGCTCGGAGAACTATAAAAGCCAGGAATCTCGAAGAATCCCTTCACAGACTGGCACTGAATGAACACTTCGTCCGTACAGGTAATTTTAAGACAAGCATCAGGTTGAACAGACACATGCATCAGTTATATGTTGCGGCATGAGTGGATGCTCAATTCATGTCCCTTGTCCTTAACAAAGTCCCCAAAGCTATTTCAATGATTTATTTATTTTATTTCATTGGTGTTTTGCACCGTGCTCAAGAATGTTTCACTTACACGACGTCAGCCAGCATTATGGTAGGAAGAAACCAGACAGAGCCCGGAAAACCCAAGACCATCCACAGGTTGCCGGCAGACCATCCATAAGCTGCCGACAGACCTTCCCACTTTCAGGAAGCCATCATGAGCTGGACTTCAACTCACAGCGACCCCATTGCGGAGAGGCTCCTGGGTCACTGTGCCGCGCTGTCACACTAACCACCCTCAGTCAGGCCCAAGCAATTTCAATGAATATTTATCTATAAATGTAAAACTGAGTATCAGGGACAAAATATACTACTCAGCAGTATACTCCAAAATGGCTCCAAGCATTCATGGGTATACATATATACAATTATACCTAACACCTATAAAATTACAATTAATTATTGTCCTGTTGTACCATGATTAACTCACAATGCCTCCACAAAAGTGCATTCTAAAACATAATTTTTCTACACTACTATTCAAATGTAGTGTTATGAGTTTTAGCATTAATAAAAAAAACATATCAACGATTAAACAATATGCAATGCCAACAAACCTACAAAATCTTCCAGATCCAAGGCATGACAAGTTTAAGCAAATGTATTTATTATGAAATAAGGAACATTACTCTAGATCTGAGCTACCGAGATTTCATCAGAACTCGATCGAAACAAACGCCACCAAATGGTTATCCACACAGATATAAAACCACAGGGTTTGATACACAGTTACAATAGCCTTTGTTCTCAATCGGTTGAAAATTATAGTTCATGTCCTCTAAATGCAGAAATTTCTTATATAAACCATATGAATTTGTTTTCACTTGTGTGAAAATAAATGCCCAGCCTTCCCAATTCCTCTTCATTTTTCACAGATCCACAGACTGTTTATTTGGGTATTTTCCGGAGCTCATGAGTGAGCCAGACTGCACAAGTAAGCAGGATGAGGGAGCCAGACTGATGGGTGGCGGCCAAGGAGGTGGGGACAAATGTCAGCAGGGTTGTGATACCCAGCAGAACCTGATGTCAAGACAGAAATATACATGTCATCTACTCCAGGGTTAGGCTTTTCTTTGGGTGGAAAACAATATACGTTAAGATTTTCCTTTCCTTTGGGTGGAAATATATTTTATTATTTATTTAATTGGAGTTTTAGGCTGTACTCAAGAATATTTCACTTGTACGATGGCTACCAGTAATATGGCGAGAGGAAACCGGGGAGAGCCCGGGCGAAACCCACAAGTCAAAAATTGGGGTGGGGAGATGGTGATGGGTGGGGGCACTTGACTTTGTGACATATGTGACTCAAGGGCCAGAAAATTTCCACCTAAATGCATTAGTATCCAGCTAGAGCCTGGCCAATGAATAAATGACTGATTAATATGAATGGGTTACCTGGATATATGCCATGCCACACAGACAGTTCACGGCAAGACGGGCACGAGGCGGGAGGTGGACTTTCCTAGAGGACACCCACAGAGCTGTGATCAGACCCACTGTGGCATGAGCCTGAAGTAAAGTCACAGGAAAACTTACATAACATGTACATAAGATGAAAATACTGTCAACCTAACTTTGTATAAAGCAACTGTTCACAAGTATCTGTTATTGTTTTGGGTCTTGTCCTGGTCACTGATCCTCTGATGGTAAGCTGCTGATCCACCGATGGTGAGCCACTGGTGTACGAAAGTAATATGTCTACATTCTCGGCTGATGAGTATAAATGAATAATGGCAGAAAGCTAGAAATCTGTTACAAAATACTCTGTATGGATTGATAAAGTAAACTTCACTTTTCTCAACTGACTCATGTTTTACCAAATGATACAATTCTCAGTTGACTCCGGTTTTAGTAAATGGTACACTTCTCTACGGACTCAACACTTTAACAAATAGCGTATTTCTTTGCTGACTCAGATTTTGTAAGTGGTTAAATTTTCTCACCAGCCATCTGTGATCGAACTGAACAGCTGTGCTATTTTCAAAAAAGTTCTTCCATTTTGGTGATAAAGCCAGCAAATCATCTGGGATCCACTTGTCGGACATTTTGGGGTATGTGTTGTAAACAAGTCCAGCATCCAGGCCTGCCACAAATGCACCTATATAACACGCAGTGAGATATCTTTATTGATAGAGATGATTATCTTCAAGCTTTCTAATTTTCTCCTTTTGACAACAAAAATACCACAGTATATGTAAGTAGTTAGTGAACCTTACATCCTTGATGATCAAAGTCCATTTGGCTACAGGACATGACATTTAACACATTTGCCTACAGGGCATGACATTTAAAACATTTGCCTACATGACATGACATTTAATACATTTACTTACATGACACGACATTTAACACATCTGCCTACATGACATGACATTTAATACATTTACTTACATGACATGATATTTAATACATTAGCCTATGTGACATGACGTTTAATATCAATACAGTGAGGAACCTGTTTGGTACAGGATTGACTTGGCTGTCAACATACATATAATACGGTAAGATTATTTGTTTTATTATCATTCATATTAATGCTCACGTCCATCACATCATCAGTGTCTTGTTCATCCACCAATAACCTTGGCATCATACAAAACCATACATCCATAATGGAATTCCCAATTAACTGCTGAACCTCCATTGTTGACAATTCAGTGTTTTGACAAAGTTTTACATATTATCTTCATGAGGCATGCAGAAAACAAATACAATAAATACACTTTAAAGACTTCAAATTTCCAGGCTTTTTCAAGGTTATCGTGAATAATTATTATACACTTTTACAAACTTGAAGTCATGCAGAATGACCTCAAATAGTTGAACTTTCAGTTAACTGTCGTTAAAATCTAACCAAGAGTAAATTAACCAATTTCAAAGATGTTGATAGTTTAGCATTCTGCTAAGCCACAGTCAGTGAATCAGTGACAGATACCTGAGACAGCTGTGATGAAGACCAAAGCTTTGGAGCCATGAGCCATGCCACGCACCTTCCTCAGGCCTTTCGTAAACTCCAACTATGCAGGGATAAAACATACAAACATTTAACACCAGTAACAACAATAGAGATATCAATGAACTTCATATATGATGAATCGGGAGTCATAATTTACTGGCAAATTAAACACTTCCAAAAACTGAGAACAGGTAAATAATTCATCTCGGCACTAACAAAAACAACAAACTATTTGTCTCGTAACATCCTTAGACATAACAGGGTGCATTTTATTACACACTGAACTTAGCAATGTAGCACTGTCTTTATATAACGCTTGAAAAGAAAAGTACTTCTATCGTGCTCTTAAACATCATATGCACCTATATATGTGAACATATACTACCTGTAATTACAAAAAATATTGAAACAGGTATTTATTCTGACATATTCTGAAATTTTTACACATAATTCAAGAAGGGCATATGTATATATTAAAAGACAAGACAGCACCTGGCTAAAACATATTTCAATCGAAAGCAGGATACTCAAGCTTTCTAAAAAGTATCGTACATTACTATTTTAATGAGATTTCGCTGAATAACATAGAACAAAATGACAATACTGCACAAATGGCTGGTGTGAGTTGAGGCAGCCATCTTGAGAATTTTTATCCAATCAAACACACTGGTATCAGATTACTAAGCTGTGATGTAGCCTTTACCCATGCACTCTATGAAGTGACATATGATAACACAAAACTACTATAAAACATCACTCTGAGATCATTTACAACAATTTAGTTATGTGTAGCCGAAAATGTTGTGTCTCTACCATTTACGGACCACCAAAGAGGTAAACTCAGTTGATTTACAAGACATAATATTCAACCTCAGTTATACAAATTATGTCAGACATTAGTGTACCATCTTGGCCCAAACTGCATTCATCTCCCCAAATACATTTTTTGTCATTCATTTTAGCGATTACTCAGCATCTAAATAGCAAATATCAGAGTCAGTGCAAAATTCATTAGGGATGCTAAAGGTTTTTAGGGCGGATGAGAAGACAGCCTCTCACCAGACAATTCTTAACATCAATTAAAACTTATATAATATTATACGTTATAATTTCTTTTCTCTGAATTTATTACAACTGAAGAATTTAAATTTTGCTCCTTAATCTTTCGCGCATACAAGGGAAGTTTTTTCTCTCCTATTTTATAAAATACAGTAAAATTATTGAAACACCACGTGCAAGCCATGGTGTTTTCTCTGATGTCCGCTATAACTAGGTCAGCACTGCTTTCATCTGAGAAGCCACCGCTACAAAACTGAAGAATAAAATCCAGCAACAGTCAAATGCTTAGATCAGCCCCAGTGGCCATGGTGTTTAGATTTATTTTCATTTGTTTCAGAACTTAGCATAAATTTAGTTGTACAACAATCCTATTGTAATTTAGCAAACATTTAATAGGGTTTAGAATTACCGGTACCAGAGCAACCCCTCCACAGGCTACATTCTAAACCAGGAATACCCTGATTTCTTGTAAATGATATAGTAGGTCTACTGTATCAACAGTTCAAGCAATGGAAGAAATATTCTTCCAATATGACCAATTTCTGAGGAAACTATATTTATCACCTTGCTCTTTATAATGGAGAGGTGCTGAGGCTGTGTCAAGACAAAGTATCATTAAACTTTTACTGGGTTGAAAAAAATCCAAAAAAGCATTTATTACAGGTTTAAGATACTTTTAATGGTAGTATTTCAATGGACATAAACGCCTGTCAGGTGCTGTCTTTAACTTTCAATTTCATCAGACTTCTTCCTTAATTGTAATGCAAAGCAAGACAAATTTTTTATGGGCAAAAAGACATACCTTGTTAGGTGGTAGCAGATGTGTGAGACCTGACCAGACGAACAATGTGTAGAGCAGGAAGGCAGAGCCCAGGTGGGCAGCCAGGCGATACTGACTCACCCTGGGGACATCATTAGGCCCAGGCTTCTCCTGCAGCCCACTTTTCACCATGTACCAGCCCAGAAAACCCTGGAGATGAAAAGTTTATTTCTTTACCTGATTGTCATTTAATACCATGCTGACAATTTTTTCAATCACCCTGCAGCAGTTACTTTTTAGGTGCAGGCAAGTCAAGTGCCCAGTAACTCAGTGGCCTTTCCAAATGTAATTGACAACTTTTCACACACATTCAAATACACAGCATGCGATACTTCAACAAGCTGGATGTGTTCATTTAACAATCATCCAATCATCAATGAAAGTGTTGTCAACCACTTGTTGCCAAAGATTTCTAGAAAAAAAAAAAGATTCCCTGTTCATCCTCGGTATGAGGCCAAGGCTAATCCAACCCCTCATGTGTCCAACCACTTGTTCACGGCCCATGGTGCGGAGAGAGCCATGAATATATGTTTTGTATTAATACAAAGTTTAAATATTAACTGCTGCCTTTTTTGTTGTTGTTGACTGAATGGGTTTTACTGCTGCTCTCAAAATTAATTCAGGTCATAGATTTGGGTGGATGAAGCCACACATATCCCAGAAGAAATCAATGCCATTTGCCAGGCAATTGATAAACCTCCTGACTTACGACTGAAACCAAAAAAGTCTGAGCTGAATGTGAACATGCAACCTCCTTAGTTAAGGCTACAATACTGGCTGTGGTGAAAACACGGCTTTAGCTGGATGAATCAGCAAGGTCCATGAACGGTAAGATGTGGCTGTAAAATATTCCAATCATGAATGGTAAGATGTAAAGATGTGGATGTAAAATATTCAGATCACGAACAGTAAGATGTAAAGATGTGGCTGTAAAATATAAAGATTATGAACGGTAAAATGTAAAGATGTGGCTGTAAAATATTCAGATCACGAATGGTAAGATGTAAAGATGTGAATGTAAAATATTCAGATCACGAACAGTAAGATGTAAAGATGTGTATGTAAAATATTCCAATCATGAATGGAAAGATGTAAAGATGTGGCTGTAAAATATTCAGATCACGAATGGTAAGATGTAAAGATGTGAATGTAAAATATTCAGATCACGAACGGTAAGATGTAAAGATGTGGATGTAAAATATTCCAATCATGAATGGAAAGATGTAAAGATGTGGCTGTAAAATATTCAGATCAAGATCAGTAAGATGTAAAGATGTGGATGTAAAATATTCAGATAACGAACGGTAAGATGTAAAGATGTGGATGTAAAATATTCAGATCACGAACGGTAAAATGTAAAGATGTGGCTGTAAAATATTCCAATCATGAATGGTAAGATGTAAAGATGTGGCTGTAAAACATTCAGATCACGAACGGTAAGTTGTAAAGATGTGGCTGTAAAATATTCCAATCATGAATGGTAAGATGTAAAGATGTGGCCGTAAAATATACAGATCACGATCAGTAAGATGTAAAGTTGTGGATGTAAAATATTCAGATCACGATCAGTAAAATGTAAAGATGTGGCTGTAAAATATTCAGATCATGATCGGTAAGATGTAAAGATGATGCTGTAAAATATTCCAATCATGAATGGTAAGATGTAAAGATGTGGCTGTAAAATATTCCAATCATGAATGGTAAAATGTAAAGATGTGGCTGTAAAATATTCAGATTACAATGTTACATGTCAAGGTAGGATCAAATACATTTTCAGAGGCAAATATGTCAGAAAATGTTACTTTTGCGCTGAAACTTACATTTCTTCACTAGGCTAACATCCTACCTCCCACACACTCCTGAAAACACGTTAAGATTAACACAATTCTGAAAATCAGGCAACATTTGAAACTTGGTCATGAGGGATAAATTTTTGCATTGACTGCATGCATTCTATAATCCTGTACTTGCTCTGCTCAACACTACACCACAGTGATATGTATAAAGATGTAAACCTTACCTGAAACCCCAATAATCCAGCCATAATTCCTAACCTGGCCTTCATAGCCTTAGCAATCCATCCCTTCTTGAGGAAGTATGCTGCTGGCAGTAAGAACGCTACCCCCACCATCCTACCCCACATCCTGTGGGCATACTCCATATAGTAGATGAACTTGAAATCAGACAGGGTTATTTCCTTTTCCTTGGCGTTGCTGGAGGGGAAATATTAGAATCAGGTACAGGGTTTGAAATTAACTACAAAACATCATTGATCAATTGTATCAGCATGTTATGAGATCAACTTGTCCCACCTTGATTTTAGGGATCATGATTAAACTTAATTCCTTTTCATCCAAGAATATAACATCTATAGTACAAGCCATATTTCTATGGCGATTCTTCATAAATGCTGGTATTACCAATTGGTAACTTAATTAAATATTAGTAAATTACCGGACAGTCAGATCAGTGCTTGTTCAACTCTACTGGCCTAACCAATTACCTGCCAGTTGCACAATTTTGTTTTACTGACCTCACGAAAAAAAAAAACCATTTTGATTTGTTAAAAAGCCTTTATGGAAATAATTTTAAGACCTAACTGTTGTAACGGACTACATGCAAACACTGATCACTGAAAACAACAACCATTGATAGATTATGTTTTGCTTTCAGGTATGAGATAAGGTGTCAGTAGGTGTCAAGACTTCAATATTCTTGCTTGTTTACTTCAGTTTTAGCTTCACAATGCTTTCATCCAACATATTTAATCAGATCATAATGGTGTCTCCTTGTAGTATGTCAGTCCTAATGACAACTCAGTTAGATAGTGCTGCCTCACTGCAGGTAAGGGGCCTCTATGACCTAGTGGTTAGCTTGTTAGTGCAGCCCAATGACCCTGGAGCCTCACACCAATGGAGCTGCCATGAGTTCAAGTCCAGCCCAAGATCGCTTCCTTCCAGTTTAACGTGGGCACATAAAACCTCAATCCAATAAATAAATAAATAAATAAATACTGCAGGTACACAATGCTAAAGTCACACTGAGTAACAATGTCCTGATACTGGGCGTGCACACATACTATGTGCCAAGAAAGAAAACTACTAATGTTATCAGTTTTACTCCTGAAAGACTCACCTGTCTTCAATTCAGTATAAATACTCCACTTACAATTTGTACTCTGGGAACTGTTTATATCTCTCAAATTCCTCCTCCCACTCTTGCTGTGACTGAGGAGGCCTCATATCTTTGAGGAGGCGCCAGTCCACCATAGAAAGCCCCGACTCTGTTAATCTAATAACATACAGCATTTTCATACATTTCTGATACAGATCGGTTTTCATTAAAGTTCAAAGTTTGTCAGCTCACACTATTACAGTGTACATAAAATAAAAATATTGTTTGCCTCAAACAAAAGGTAAGATATAACAGTGTCCAGATATACATTTAAATTGTTTTTAACATTTCCCACCACAAAATGTCATAAATGCAATTATTTTCTAAGGTGGGTTTATAATAGATAATATTTTGCAACAGCTTTTCACAGTATTCTGAAAGCTTAAAAATACATTAACACATCAATACTAATCTTAATCCTAAAGTAGTTTATCAGAGATGATTTCATAGATAATAATGTCTTTCAAAATGTTCCACTGTCAAGTAGGGAGAATTTGCATGAAAAATGTTATGTGATGCCATGTCACTTACATGTGGTCTCCAAAAGGTCATCATATGTTATCCTACTGTAGCTACTTTTTCACACAGCACAACAAAAAATAAACGTAATGAAAACATTGCCCAGTACATTAAATAGCTCTGACTTTGTCACATGGTCTATGTTCACTTTAAACAGTCTACTTATTACATTCATTAAGGAATATTAGAATGTCTAACATAGTTTTTAGCAACAGCTTTAACAGTTTTTAACAGATCTGGGTTTAACTCAATAAATAAGAGAGCAGAAGAGATACCATGAAGGTGGAAGGGAGACAACTCCTGCCAACAACTATAAAAATTCTTCACAAATCACTACTAATCTCAGCATTTCAAAGAGTCTCTTTACTTAATAGCTTTTGTATAGAATTTTACAGCGTTATTCTCAATTAAGGTAGGTCATTAGAAATAAAATTTTTCTAGCATTATGCCTTAACTGAGCTGACTAACAAAAGAGAGTTAAGAGTTATCAATAATAATTTAAAAAAAAAACACTGAACACATTATATCAATAGATAAGGGCTAATGATCTATACTACACCAGTAAACACAACTTGACATGTGACTGTCAGGCAAAACCACCTCCCCAAAGTTTTCAGTTCTTTTTTTCTTTTCTTTCTTTTTTTGTGGATTTCCCCATTTTTTTGCCTGCTCATTTCCTCCGGTACCTTGTGACACCTCCCAGAATAACTGCTCCAAACACCATCCCTGCACAGCCGATCAGCCAGCGACCCACCATTTTCTGAGCATGAACTGGAATGTCCGGGAAAAATGTTCCGAAACTTCCAAGATTCGTGGTCCTTCTAACAGGTGCTTGGAGCTTGGGGGAGATCTGTGACACACACAGGTTATCGAAATGTCATTGTTATTTTCTTTTTCTACACTAATCAAAAATCTCTACATGAAAGACCACAACCAATTATTGCAACACAGAGAAATTTTCTAACAGCTACGCTAATGTTCCACAAAATGTATGTGACAGTTACTTCACCAGCTTTAAAACTGTTCAGATTCTCTATGTAGTCCCATCATCTCATACATCTTTTTGAGGGTTTTACATTCGTCCTGGAATGCTCATAAATCCAGCACCAGAAATTTAATGTCTTTGTTTCTATAGCACTTTCTATTCAGTCAATGTAAAGACATTCCTGTGTCAGATCTAAGAGGCTATTGTCATTAGTTACCTCACAAGAAAATGATAAAGTTCAGCAATGACTAACACAGAGATAAGCTATTATTCTTACATTGTAGAAATTACAAACCTGTCTAACTCCATGTTTTGATACCAATACTGCAAGATTTGTTTGCCTTTGAAAATTACTGGTTATCCCCCTTTGTAAGGCTGGTCCATTCTGGAATGTGTGGATGAAAGACTGCCTGTATACAGTTCCACAGGATTTACACTGCAAGCATATACATAAAAAATAACTTAATAAAAATTTCTTAACTCTTGACTCTCAACTCTCAAGCTTAAAGACAAAGTTCAATTCTAATAAATTTATTTATTTGTTTATTTATTTTAAATTACAGTATTATGAATGAATCAATTATGGTATATTTTAAATTATGTCTTAACTTTTCACCCTGCAGAATACAGAATATTTCACTTTGATTTCTCAAAATAGTGCTGTTCATCCAACTATCCATGGTGGAAAACTTATAAATATCACATCACCTCATATTCTTATCATTATAGATTATGTATGGCAAAGTGTAAAGCACTGAACTAAAAGGACAAGACGCCTGGACCAGCCTTAATTGCAGTAACAAATAACTCATGATGATTTTTACGTATTGAAGGGTAAGCGCTTACTACGTTAGGAAAACACCAGAACTCATGTGCAGAAAACCACCCAAACTTATATATCAATATTTCTGACTACATTTTTTAAATGCTACATGATGTAAATCAAATCTTGTTGGTTGTGTAGATGTACCAACGTACGTGCTAAACAGCATGTTTCAGGCTGTTTTGGGGGTTTTACGTAAACGTTGTTTGTCAGCATGACATAAGATTCAATTTAACGATCTTAGTCCGTTATGCAAGAATTCTAGACATTGACAGTGACTCCAACGTTACCTGTGATAAAAGCGAAGGCTTTGCAATAGGATTCGTAAAACATGGTGCAACAGAAAGCCGGGAAAACAGTCGGGCAAAGCCGGAGGTCGACATGGCCAAGCTACACGCGTGTTGACAGCTTTCGGTAGGGATTCCCCTGTTGCTAGTGCGCAGGCGCATAGGAACGAAAACGAGGACGGGATTCCCACTTCCTTTCCATCTGTAAACATCCACGCGCAGCTGTTGTCGCTTCTCATACATGTAGTTTAGTTTACCCTTTTTATATATGGAGGTCTGTGTGGATTCAGTCGCTTCTGCAAGAAATGCCGAAAAAGGAGGTAGAGGAGCTCTACTGAATATCCATAATCCCTTGCCAGTTAATTGTCGAACAGAAAGAAGGCTTGGCGGAAAAACTTCATACCGGTTGTCCTTTGTCACAGTACGCGATTTCCTGAGTTAGAGAGAAACCTTAATCTTGTTGGAATAATAAGGATAAACATTTAGCGCTATTTAAACGCTCATTAAGTCATCCTGCCAAGGACTGATGCGTTTCTGGAGGTTTCTCAGTACTTCAAAGGAGAATTATCCCTGTCGAGTTCAAAAGGCTGTTAACGTTCTCCTTGGTGGGTACCGGTATAGATGTCATTTGAGAAAGTGGATTAAGTAACAGTATTATCGTTAATAGGGATTACACTTTCTGAATATAGCACAGATTCTAGTGCTGAAACTTGGCTGAGACTACTGCAGGTTTCGAACCAGCGACCTCAGAGTCAGGCACCAAATCGCCAGCAATGTCAACCGTCTAGACCACTCGACAACAGGCCTTCCACAAAATAGAAGGTATTTGACCGGTAGACTTTACAACGAACATGCATTACCCATCTGATGATCACAAATGACACACTCCCTTAGGTGTATATAAATTTCAGCACTAAAATCTGTGCTATATTCAGAAAGTGTAATCCCTATTAACGATAATACTGTTACTTAATCCACTTTCTAAAATGACATCTTTACCTGTCTGAAATGTAAACTCGCAGTGGTCCCAGCCAAACTTCAGCACTAGAATTTGTGCTATATTCAGAAAGTGTAATCCCTATTAACGATAATACTGTTACTTAATCCACTTTCTAAAATGACATCTTTACCTGTCTGAAATGTAAACTCGCAGTGGTCCCAGCCAAACTTCAGCACTAGAATTTGTGCTATATTCAGAAAGTGTAATCCTTGTTAACGATAATACTGGTCTTTTTGGTGTATATGAGTAGTACTTGACGCCCTATTGTTCTCATGAAAATATAATGTCTACATTCTTGTTGCTCTGTAACAGGTGCAGCTCGACTAGAACTCTGTGCCAGTTTAGTGGAAGGAGGAACAACACCATCATGTGGTAATGTCATTTATTCTTTCTTTATTCTTTAGTCTTTCATGCAGCGATAAAATTTTAATTGCTACATTACCTCTTCAGCCACAGATTTGTACAGGGTCATCGTTAGCCATTATAAACATAAATTAAACTTTGAAACATGACTTAAAAGAAAAGACAGCACTAGAGCAAATCTAAATATGCATCAATAAAGTATCCCAAATTAAGTTTAAAAAGAATAACTTGTTATATTACATAATGCAAGATATTGCAATTCAAATTAAGCAAAATCATGCATATTGGGGAAATCAAATCGACAGCCATGTTACCAGTTATAAACAACCAGTCATGACTTACTTCTATAATCCGATAACGCACCTTTTTCCGCTATCGTCACGCGGGCACTGTTCTGCCCTATAAGCCGTATGAGCATGGGGTATGAGTGAGGCTGTATCATGTTTTCAGTTTCAGTTTCTCTATTCATGGCGTATTCATGCATGGCTGGAATTGCAGATTAAAGGTTGATATATAGAGCTACTAAACAGCAAAATGACTGTGGCTGTTTAGGTCTGTTTTCAGCCCTCTTCCAAAACAACTATAAGGTTATATAATTTGTTGTCTTTTCTTTAAAAGAGTTTTTTGTTTGCCATAAGTGAAAATTTGGACGTGGAGACAAATGCACCATAAAAGGAATTGCAGAAATGAGGCCATAATCTGTCCAGGATAGTTTGATGTCGTGAAGCTGACTGAGGCCATGCAAGTGTGATATGCGTGAGTCAGGGGTAGTACAGATATGTAACTCAGATTACAGGCTGCAGTGCGCAACACTTATAATGTGTCGTAGTCGCGAAAGAAACATATTTTTTGCGCGATTTCTTCAAATAAAGGCGATGCCCACATCCACAACTGTCACTGGTGAGGTGTACATTCAATTTGAATACTTACCGCACAGAGAAATCTCAAGGATAAACTCGCATTTTCGCATTATCTCCTCTTTTTTTGTCCACACTCCTTTTTTATTCAAGACTCTTCTGGATAGCTCTGACAGTTAAAAAAAGAGCTCATTTTGCAAATGCAAAATATTATGTTGTTATTATTAAATGTGTTAAGTCCTATATTGTGGGCCTCGTTTATGTTATCTTAACTCAAAGGTTATATATAATTTGCTTTCTTGATCATTAATGTGAAAGGGTTAGCTTGCAACGGGTGTGGAGAATTTAATAATGGACTGTAGTAACAGGAATAGGCCACTGTGTACATGTAAATGGGATACTGGACGGGATTTATAATAGTGGTAGTCCCGACCAGGGAGTTACTGTTTTGTTATTGGATGATGACCTAGAGTTTGATAGAACAACGATGTTCTCTTTTTTAACCAGGTATGCTTCAGGTAATGAAACGCTCGGTGGCCTTACCTGTGTTTGTGATGATCCGCCCGAGGGGTGGGGATTTCCTCTACAGCCCAGACGAGTTTGATGTAATGAAGCAAGATATTACTTCCCTCAAACAAGCGGGTGCGGATGGGATGGTTTTTGGGATTTTAACACCGTGAGTAGAACAATTAGATACAGTAATTTCTGATTTGTTTTCCAAGTAATCAGTAAATGTCACAGTTATTTTCTTGCTGTATGAGATACGGACTTTCACGAAGCAGGGTTAAACACGTCTTCTCAGCTGATTTTCTTCTGACATCTACTAGTGTTGCCTGTGTTGTCAAGATTCAAATGTAAATTCAGAGGTGGGTAAAGTGGCCTCATTAAACCCTATATAAATCCGTATCACAGATCCAGAATCATAGTGCTCAGTAATACCTGGTGATGGTTAGCAGATATTGTCGTATATCTGAGATATGTTTTTTATGTTCAATAAAATATTAAAATTCTTAGAACCCTTCAACCACATTTTATCTGAGACTATAACCGTTCCAGTCTACGTGAGCATGGAGGTCATATGCTCTGTGTGGTCATAGAACTTACAATTTTGACAGGCTTGCTATGGCACTGCCGTATTTGTTTGTCTAATTGTGGTTTAACACCGATCGTTTTCATCATTATTTCGGCCTTATCATAACGGTCGGACAGTCTCATCATGACGGTCGGACAGTCTCATCATGTTTGTCGGACAGTCTCATCATGACAGTCGGACAGTCTCATCATGACGGTCGGACAGTCTCCTTGTAGCAGGCTGAACCCTATGCAGACATATATATAGTGCTGCCGACAAGTATCGGTGACCTGTTTCTCCAATGCGGAGTGCGAGGTAGTGTCAGCATTACCTCTAATATCTTAATATAAGCTTGAATGTCTTAACACCCTTGTAGCAATACATGAAAATTTGTGTAATTTTTTTCACAGGGAGGGCAAAGTGGATATAACGAGGTGCAAGGAACTCGTAGGTTGGTTGCATTGACTCAGTCGTCCATTTCGGTTGTGAGCAGGGGTTCGATTCCTGCTCTTGCAGATTCGACTGTGGCTCCTACCCGAAGGATTGTGAGAAACTTAGAGTGAAGGATGACGTATGACTTCTTTTATCAGTTAAGCGAATGTAAATCGTGTAATTGTAATATTCTTCTAACACAATATTCAAACTGGTAATCGATTCTTTTGATCGGAAGTGTTCGTCGTAGCTTTTCAAAGTTGCCATGTATCTTCTGGTTTTTAATTTTCTTTGTGTACCGCAATTTGGTTGAAGTTAGTTTAGTGTATTCCCTTGCCGTTTATCCTGCGGAGTGGTTATTGGAAAATACCAATATGATACTGGTCGCGTGTCACATTGACGGCTATTGCCAGGTAGCTGTCTTTTTAACCTCAGAGGCCTTTCAAGCTTCCTTTCGTATCGTGCGCTAAACTGATGTTATGTGGTTATTTTCAGAGCTTTCTCGTCCGTTGCCAATTACGTTTCACAGGGGTACGTAGGCCATCTCTTGCATCAACGTTCATGTGGTTTATCGCTTAATTGATGCTTGAAGCCGCATGTAATCAGAGATATATTTCGCCTTAAAATTATGGTATTATGGTTGTAGGATACCAGGAACCTTTCCCGCCTTAGGCAATTCGGGCCGAAGCTGCGTGGTCACTTGTTCATTCCGTATTCTGTGTAGCGTAGTTCTCATACGTTGCAGGAAAGCAGTGGTCAATTCAGCATGGGCCCGAGTCGCCACTTCGCGAGGAGAGACCATTCCAGTTGTGAGTCAAAAGTAAAGCCAGTCGAGCAGACTTAACATTGCTTTCTTACCCTAGTTAAACAAGGGTGGAATTTCAAATTTTGTCATTTGAAGGTAATTAGCAATCCGACATATAGGATATTATGGAAGACTAAACGTGCAGTTCATTTCACAAATGATAATATTGTTCGAAGCATATATACGGTATCAAAGTGCATGTACAACTGTTTAAACAATAACATCATGAGATTATGAGTGTAGTACAGGACGTAAAAAAGTTCTTCTGGTATACTGGATAACTGAAAATTGTGAACGAATGTTTTCTGCACAGACATAATCAGTTTTGTTTTGTATCCAATGGTACAGCAATTGACATGACCGAGGACATCGCCGAAGCTCTGGAGAGTATCATTGCCACGGGATGTGAGCGAATACTCACGAGTGGTGGAGAAGGCACATCTGTAGACGGTACCACGGTTATTAAACAACTCGTATCTCAGGTATGTGAACAACACTTGTAGTGAAACCAGTAGGTGGACTTGAACTCACAGAGACCGCGTTGATGAGACGTTGCGCAACGTTGGCACGCTAATTAATGAATTGAATTTTGCGATATTATTGTGCTTATATAAAAAACAACATTCACAGCTGATTGGTAAAGTTATAAGAGAATAGTTGTATAAAGTTGTCATTGTTCCAATTCTTGTGTTTTTCTTTCATCCGGATTTTTTTTGTTTGCACAGGCCAAAGGTAGGATTCTTGTAGTTCCTGGCGAGTAGGCCTATGGTGTTGTAAGAAATAATTTATGAACCTTTTCTCAACAAGCCTAATGGTCTGAGTACTTTGAGTTCAGGCCTCTTTGATGCAGAGGAGCTGACATGTGCCTTTTTTATTCACTTTTGCTATGACGATTTTGAGAAAATGTCGAGATATTTCACGTATAAAGGGAAACAACCATTGGAAGCAAGTTCTGGGAAAGTGTAATGGATACCTTCTCCTGTTGGTGTTTAACGCCGTACTCACTCACTTCATGACTTCGTAATTTTCCTCGGAAATGGCGTCGACATATGGCGCTGTAGCCTATAGACAACGTACGTCGTTTACGAAAAGTTACGAGATACTGAAAGTAGCGACAGCATATGAGTGAAGGGAGTACGAGAGCAGGGAGTAAATGCTGTGTTTTCGTTGCGTACCTCACAAACCACTCCTCATAGCAAACAGCTATGTATAGCGGCTGCATTCGAACCTGCAACCACATTTGATTGTGTAAGTTGTGTAAGTGAAGCATTTGTCAGTACCATGCTGCACGGCATGAATACCAACCCAGCAAACAAAGTCAATTAAAACAATATTATCTACGTCCAACCTACACTGATGTCATTTTAACTTCAAATTTTTAAATCTCAGGTGGCGGAATCACTCCTGAAAACTTAGGAAGAATTCTGGACGAAACTGGAGCTGGAGAGTTTCACGGTACTGCCAGAGGGAAGGTGGAATCAAAAATGAAATTTCGTAAGAGTGGCGTTACCATGGGATCTGCTGGAGACGGGACGTCCGAGTTTGCCTGGAAAGAATCTTCGGCTGATATTGTAAGATTAATGATAACAGTGGCAAAGGAGCATGGGATATGCACTGGAAGTAAACCTAGATAACAGAATTCTGTGATATAGATTACTACATTTTTTGAGTAGAATTATGACGTTTTCTTTTATTCCATTGAACTGTCACTTTTGTAGCTTTAGATTGTATATTGGTGTGATGACATTGGGTTTTCACATTTAAACAATAACGAAAATACATATGGCCAAGCATTGTCCGTACCTACTCTGTGCGAGTTGTCGCTCGGCGGTCCTTATTGTTATGTGCGAATATTCCAAGAAATTAGGACGTGTTCAATTTCATAAGATGCGCAGCCTTCGAATAAAATGCAGTAATAGTTAACATGTTACGATTTATTTATTTATTTGATTGTTCTTTTACGCCGCACTCAAGAATATTTAACTCATACGATGGCGGCCAGCATTAAGGTGGGAGGAAACCGGGCAGAGCCCGGGGAAATCCCACGACCATCCGCAGGTTGCTGGAAAACCTTCCCACGTAGGGACGGAGAGGAAGACTTGAACTCACAGCGACCGCATTGGTGATAGGCTCCTAAGTCATCACGCTGCGCTAGCGCGATAACCAACTGAGCCACAAAGGCCCCCTGTTACGATTGACTTTTGCAAGTCAGTATGCAACAAAGCGTACCGTCTAAACTTGCTTTTGTGATCGTATGTGACAAGCATGTATTTGAGCTCATTTTCATATATCATAAACTTCATTGTATCGTTGTGGAAGCTCGTGGGCATCCCCCGGGCCTTGTCCGATTTCCTCCCACCTTAATGCTGGCCGCTGTCATATGAATGAAATATTCTTGACTATGGGGTAAAACACCAATCAAATAAATAAGTAACTCATTATATAGTATACAAACAGTTCATTTTCTTTTCCTAAATGAAGATTTACTCATCCCATTGAAAACATCATATTTGTTTTATTTCACAAGAATGAAATAAATTCGAAATAAATAAAATATGATATAAGAAGGTGAGGAGTTGTTAAGTCATATGTGACTTGTGACATGAGGGAATTCTAACATAGACTAACATCAACAAACATATTTTACTGAGTCACCAGTGAGTCATTCATAATATATACAACCTATATGGCTTATATAAATGTTTTATTACAAATCTCAAAATTATGTTGTAGTATATGGGTGCAACGTTTTGAAAGATACATCATGTGACATGGAAGTCGTTTTCAAATGGAAAAAATGGAATGAGCTATATTGTCCTCCAGCTTCTTTAAGAATAAACCGATATTTAAATCAGAGGTCTTTTGATGTAAAAGAAATAGTAACGTCGTGGTCTGAAATACAAGACTTTACGTAACAAAGCAACGGACGAAAACCCGGCGAATATACGGTAATTAGTATGACCACATTGGTGGGAAAAGTGCAAAAGTACATTTAGTGTATTCTTAGTAAAATTATCGTCTTCAGCAACTTTCCAGTGGTCAAAACTCCATTACCCGGATGTTTGATGTCATCACTTTCAATTCACCTCTCACTGGCTAAGGCTTCTGCGCATGACTGACAGCAGTCTCGTCGGAACTCGGGATTTTCGTGACAATTGAAAGACGAAAAGAATGTGATATAACTTCTACAAGTGTATTTTCCGAGTTCTGATCGCCATATGACAGATCTGTCTCCATACTCACACCCTGAAATAGAATTTACATAGAAAACGTGTAATATTTTGGACAACTGAGGATTTGAACTGATGTTGTATGAAATATAAATAACGTATATAGGCAAACCGTGCAGGTAGCCCTCATGATATAACATCATGCTTACCAATAGCTGAAGTGACCCCAGATTGATAGTTAAAAGGTAATGTTGAAGAAATTTCTTTTGTTCACAGTAAGGTGCAAGTGTAAGATTTATAGATGCAGTGTTAATAAAGGAATGGTCGAAAAAATAATACAACTTGAAGGCATTCCTGAAGTGGAAACTCCCCCCAGAGCTAACTGTACAAATTCTCCACTACCCACCAGGGGACAAAACTCTGTAGTTATATCTCGCTATAGTGAATCGTGTAAAAATTCCTGGAACTGGATCCGGATACGGATACAGGACAAAACCAAATTGTTAGTAATGGGTCTGTACCAAGAGTTTCAGTAAAATTTGCGCATAATTTCGTTACATTTGGCATACGTGACGATTCGTTTAGATATATTTTATTTATTTGATTGGTGTTTTTTCATGTAGTCAAGAATATTTCACTTATACAACAGCGGCCAGTCTTATGGTGGGAGGAAACCGGGAGCATTCCAACATCCACGACCATCCGCTGTTGATGGCAGAGTCGTTCAGAAAAAAAAACTTGGATGCAGATCAGTTTCGGTTCACCGCCAAAAGGAAGTATAGATGGATTTGTGGTTATGTCAAACAGGGTGCAACCTTCATCGAAATCTGTGCATACTTTTTTCCGTTAAGTTGCTGACCGAAATTCTGTTATAAATATTATGCAAATAAGTAAACGTACAAATTCAGATATTATTTGAAATGGTGAACTCTGAGAGCCTGTACTTTATAATATATCTATTTTTGTCGCGTGCACTATCATTTGGCTTGTCGGATTCATTGCACTCTTGCCCGATAGTCTTAATTATTCGCTGTATGGAAGTTAGTACATATACATTGTCAGGAAAATCCTCTAGCTGACAGTTGTGGTACATAACACCAGATTAAGACATTCGCTGATGAAATAGATGCTAAAGTCCATATATGCATACAATAACCAATATATGTATACAATAAGTGAACAAATGTAATCAGTACACCATTCAATCAAATAAACAACCGAGCCAGAATGCCAACTAATCAAGTATAATTTCTAATAACTAACCCAGTGTAAAACTGAGTCAGTATACGAACCTATATGCGCGGGGCGTCTCCAGCGCCTGCAGGTGCCACAGCAGATGTCTCTGTTCCTGGTGTCGTAGCAATGATGAGGTTTGATGTTGGCGCAGGTAAACTGATCGGAATCTCTGCAAACTGATATCAGAACAATCCGGGAGAAATGTATATACAAATAGAAATGCTGTTTTTTTTTGTTGTTGTTGTTTTTTGTTACATGGTAGAAATCTAGAAATAATGGTGCTTACTTGGAAGGGCGCTCCACAAATTGAAATAAAGACCATTAGTCTAAAATATATTAAAATAGACTCTTAAGTGTTTTCCAACAGACATAAACATAAGAACCATTAGTGAGAAAGATGCAGCCCAAAGACATACTTTCTTCGTTCCACTTTTCGCCAGGATATTTCTGAAATACCGCCAATGTGGCGTTAAGCTCCAAACATTCAATCATTTATTTCAGCAATCAGTTGTTCTATGCGACGCGAAAAACGTCATCAAGTGAGGCGAATATTAAAAATTACTTTGTTCAACGACATTTATGGCTGGGTTACTCAGAACTTGTTTGTAGTTACTTTACAAACTTACATAACGGGAGAAGCCTTTTTGGGGGTTTCTTAGCTGTGACAAAATGGGTATTGTGGGAAATGCGATAGGGTGATCCATGGTGGCATGGTGATGAGGTCATATCGCGCAATTGGGTGCACAACGCCGCTCTGTATAAACATCTTTAATTTCTACGGTAAGCGTTATTATCTTTAGTCATATAATTAGTCATAATTAACTTCTGGGATGAGCTAATTAGTTCCTGTGCTTCATAAGCGGTTATATGTTGATTACTATGTAGACATTAAAGTCACCATTATCCGTGCCGATGGGAATTGTGAAATGTGAGGTTTAATCAAGGGCATAGTAGGACTGTATGGGTGCACGCCCGCGTTACTACATGTACGTGGCGATATTTCGCTATGACCATGTCGAATCTGTGGAAAGCTGGATGCTCTTGACTCATAATGGTATCCTACTTTGACTACACGTATAAAGTACTTTTACTTTTCGTAAAAATGATTTTTACTGCCCCTGAAATATAATAATGACACCAAAAGTTCAAAGAACTATTCAAAGTTAAAGACTACGTAAAAATCAAGTGAAAGTGTTGATAATGTATTTTAAGAAGAAAGATGGTCATTTTCACACAGAGAAAGAATTTAGTAGGTGGTAGGTTTTTGTTTTTTTTGTTCGGAAATACTTTTGTAACGCTCTAGTTTCTGTCAAAAATGTAAGCATTGCACGAGAACTGGAATTTTCAACTTTTTTGAGCGCTGTAAAACCAATTTATTTTATCATTTTGAACATTTTGTCATGTAAAATGAAGCATACTGTAAACAAACACAATGCTTTTAGGACCAATCAACAAGTAACCACACAAAGGTCGTTATGGCCGTAATAAAATATCATGCTTCATTATGTAATTATAATTACTCGATTTAAACATGTTTAAAATTAAATATCTTGATGTTATGACTGGGCATCATTAAGTAAAGGTCTGTCTTTTACATAGTATACTTATGTAAAATCAGAAAAAGAGAAATTAAACTTCCAAGCCTCACATACAGAATGGATTCTGGGTGTTCACGCTGCAGACGAAAGCCAGGGTCAAAAGAGCGCAGAAAGTCACCAAGTTTACTGTATAAGGCGCCATGGCTGCAAAAGAAAAAAGTGTCTTTGGTTGCAAAGCGTTTTTTTTTTTTTTAGGTTTAAAAATGCGTGAGTTTTCTGTGGCGTGATAAATATTATCTTTATTGCGCATTCTTTAATGATTTTATGCATTTCATCTTGCAGGCGTACTGCATTACCTTGGTTTGCCAGGGAAAATAGAATCATCCTACACTAAGCAAGAGATCAGAGTTCAAACCCGTTAGAAACCAGCGCACCTCGCCAGATACATATACCTGACAAACCAACGCACATATACCTGACAAACCAACGCAGCCCACCAGATACGTGACAAACCAACGCACCTCGCCATGTACCTGGCAAACAACCACATCTCGCCATATACTTGACAAATAACACACCTCGCCATATACCTGACAAACCACCACATCTCGCCATATACTTGACAAACCACCACACCTCGCCATATACCTGACAAATAACCACACCTCGGCATATACCGACAAATAACCACACCTCACCATATACCCGACAAACCACCACACCCTGCCATATACCCGACAAACCACCACATCTCACCATATACCCAACAAACCACCACATCTCGTTATATACCTGACAAATAACCACACCTCACCAGGTACCTGACAAACAACCACATCTCGCCATATACTTGACAAATAACACACCTCGCCATATACCTGACAAACCACCACATCTCGCCATATACTTGACAAACCACCACACCTCGCCATATACCTGACAAATAACCACACCTCGGCATATACCGACAAATAACCACACCTCACCATATACCCGACAAACCACCACACCCTGCCATATACCCGACAAACCACCACATCTCACCATATACCCAACAAACCACCACATCTCGTTATATACCTGACAAATAACCACACCTCACCAGGTACCTGACAAACAACCACATCTCGCCATATACTTGACAAATAACACACCTCGCCATATACCTGACAAACCACCACATCTCGCCATATACTTGACAAACCACCACACCTCGCCATATACCTGACAAATAACCACACCTCGGCATATACCCGACAAACCACCACACCCTGCCATATACCCGACAAACCACCACATCTCACCATATACCCAACAAACCACCACATCTCGTTATATACCTGACAAATAACCACACCTCACCAGGTACCTGACAAACCACCACACCCTGCCATATACCCGACAAACCACCACATCTCACCATATACCCAACAAACCACCACATCTCGTTATATACCTGAGAAATAACCACACCTCACCATATACCCGACAAACCACCACACCCTGCCATATACCCGACAAACCACCACATCTCACCATATACCCAACAAACCACCACATCTCGTTACATACCTGACAAATAACCACACCTCACCAGGTACCTGACAAACCAACACACTTAGCCATATACCTGACAATCACCACACCTAACCATATACCTGACAAACCACCACACCTCACCAGATACCTGACAAATAACCACACCTCGCCAGGTACCTGACAAACCAACACATCTCGTCAGATACCTGACAAACCAACACACCTCGTCAGATACTTGGCAAGTGCCTAGCCACATACCTGAAGAAAAAAAACCCACAGTCTCTCGCCATATTAACTGACAAAACGCACTTCCCCAGATACAAGAGAAACCAACGTACACCGCCATACCCCTGACAAAATAACCTACCCTACCATACACCTGACTAGCCAATGCACCTCGCCATATACCTGACAAATCACCAGACCTCGCCATATACCTGTCAAACCACCACACATGGCCAAATATCTGCCAAACCAGCACACCTCGCCAAATACCTGACAAGCCCACGCACCGCGCCATATATACCTCACAAACCAACGCATCTCGTCAGACAGCTGACAAACACCAAAGCACATCACCAGATACCTGACAAACCAATTAACAAATTACCGTCAGTTATCACCAAATACCTGAGAAACCAGTGCATGTTGCTACATACATGGCAAAGCAGCGCACCATTTTTCTTAACACGGCAACCATTATGTTAACATGTAGCAAACCTGTGGTCTATGCATTTGCAACTACATGCGCGAAGACAGACAAAACTCAGTGAGCCTGAGTATACCTTAAAAAGTAAATGTCCACTACCAAATGCAGAATTCTGTATTTTAATTACACAAATAAATAACATAGTGCCATATAACAAATGAAATAATCGGTGGTCGATGTTATACGCGCAAACAACATACTAACGTGATTTGTAAAACATAAATCACATAAAACTCTAGACATGTTTTGTACCCGCAATACGTCTGGTTGGCTCCCAGAGGTTTAGGTGGATTAACTAAATGCAAACCATTTCTTAGTCGCAGAGCTTTTGGCTTTCCTTCTTAAGAATCAAACTGTTATTAATAAACAAATAATAGAAAGAAAACCAGTTGCTCTAAGCTAGGGTTTTCTAACAAATGTTCAGTAAGCTAGTCTATGACATTGTTTTAATGTGATATATTAAATCCGAGACAACACAGCATTTTGAGTATTTCTAGACCAATGACGTCAAATATATTGCAATAAACATCACTGCATTTTTTGTACCTAATTCTCCTTAAGCCATGGTGCTAGGGGACGTGTAAATTGCCACTATTTTTGCTTTTGCGTGAAGTTAGAATAAAACCCTGACTGAGGTAAATTGACAAGAGGCCGTATTTCACGGGTTACGTGCGACCATTTGCGCGCTATCACACTGTCGTCCCTGCTCTGGTTTTGCTCTCTGTGCTGTACGTCTATTATTTTATTTTATATTATATTTTAGTATATTTATATTCAACCAACGTTACAACATATATAAAAACTAAAGTTACGTCTCAATCAGAAATTGTAATGTTTGCCAAAATGTTCACAAGGTCTACATGTAGTTATGTTATTTAACATGTATCTCGTTATTTGGCACTTACTTGCTATAGTTCTGGAAACCCCAATGTTGACTTCTATTTCGTAAAACTTTCGCCAGTTGCCCTATCCCTTTGCCTAAATCGCTGCAAAGTAAGGTTTTCTGGGTATAATATACAGCGTACGACGAGGTTTGAGGATAACACAATGAAGTTGACTCTTCAACTAGCTCAACACGACTACTGAGATCAAATTACTGTGTCAGTATAAGTTGTCCCTCCCTGCCACACTACCCGGTCGGATGTTGGTGGTCACAGATAGAGATCCCTCTTATAATCAGACGTGGCTTTAATCCCTGGAGTTAATGGTAAAACAACTAAAGAGCACAGTGAGTTAATTAGGGTGACATGCCATGTCCGGTGTGTATCCGTTAGCAAAAGTTAATAATAAAAATATACATGTGACATTTGAGATTGTCATCACCTTACAAGTCAGATAATCCGGGGTTTTTACTATAGCCATGCATTATATAGTCATCTGCTCTATACTAATGACTCATGATGACATGTTTATAATGTAAGGCAAAAGAAGTGTGGTTAGAGATATTTAGTATGAATCAATAGCAGTATTTGTTTGTGGGTTACAACTACAGGTTCATGGCTTGTCATGAGCCGCAGTATTTAGTGACATGCTGTTAATATATTTGGAGACTTATCATGACTTGATTAAAACTCATTTTTTTAAGTATCAAATATTTTTTGCATCATGTTTGTCCATGTTTGCGTCTAGAATTCTAGCATCAAATAGCCAACTGGACAAATCCCTCCATTTTGACAGATCATGTCAAAATCATAACAGCCTCGTATGCTGGTCGTATGCAACTATATTTATGCCCACAAGGTCTGCAGTACTTTATATTTGTATATGGTTTAAGGTAAAAGTAATTATTTATTGATTTAAAAGCCTCCCGACTTTGTTTACTAAAAGTACGATGTCTTATTATTGCTTCATTATACATGCTAAGTATAAAAAAGGGAACAATCTTTTCTCAGTATTGTGGGGTTCTCACGTTCTAAACACCATATGAAGACAACGGCAACATGTTCCTATGTAGTACCATTATAGTGCTGTCTAGCAACAGCCAATATCAAAACGAATGACAGCTGATTCACATATAGTAAATTCATTCCCGAGGTCTATCTCTGGGATCTGTCTAATTCTGCTTTAGCCATTGTGTTAGGTAATTCTTTAAATTACTATATTTTGAGATTTGATCTGAGGTAAACAGAGAAATGATCCGATTTCACGACTTCTTTGTGACTTTATGGCCAACGGTCAAAGTGTCGTCACTGCTCTGGTTTCAGTATCTTTTGTGCTATATATACATCGTGTCTAAGCGCGTGAAAACTTGCATGGCGTCCCGGTTTATCCCAAATATAGGCCGCGAACCTCATCCGAGTCCGATGAACCCAGATAAGTGAAATATGATCTTAAATTGTCTTCCCTGTGCTACATAGTGCGTGACGTTACACGAAACATCCATTTCCAGGCCGCCATTTTAGCTTTCTTGAGGACTGAAGAACTAGCTGGCCAACCATGTTCCTTCGCAAAATCCTCGTCCCTTGTTTCCTGGGTTGCTTGTTGAGTTTGCAAGTCATCGATGGTCAACACGGTAATGTAGCCTAAAGTATTCTGTAAACCAGAACCAGTGCGAAGATAACTTTCTTGTAACAGTTCTTAGTTGAAATGAAAAGGCCAGGAAGCTGATGGAGCTCTGCTTACAAAAGCATGTCTTCAGCTCTTCTCATTACTTCAAACACTTTTTTCACATATAACATTAGCTTTGAGCTTACATGTATATGTGCATTTGTTGACAAGAATAGGTGAACATAATTCTGCATTTCGAGCCTTACTGACAATTGTCTCTAGATGCATATAAAAGCTGAGAATAACGTAAGAGTGAATCAGAATTATATATGGATACAAAGAAGACATGTACACCCTGTTGACCTTTCCCAATGTCATGTATTTATATATGTATTAAATTTATAAATATTGTTGATTGTTAACTCATAGTTCTCTCAACGTGAGCCATATGTCACACTACAGCTAAAAAGTTTTGTTATTTGCTCCTTATGATTATTTGTTTTATACATAGTGTTTTGCATCACTACTTGAACGGAAAAAATTTAGTTTAACTGGACGAGAGTTTTACTATTAATACACCCATGTCTGCTTATTTGAAGAATAGAGAAAACCACATTTATATTTGAGATGAAAAAAAATTCAAACTTTTAGTTTCACCAGCGACGTTGTAATCCAAAAATCACAAAAGACAGTTCTAGGTGATCTCAGGTCTTTAGGAGATCGAAGCGTTCAGCTGTACGGCAATATGGTTTGCTGCTGTCGATTTGTTATATTCAAAACGTGCAGTAGTTCTACAAGTCAGTTCATTTATGCAAGTGTGCTGTTTTAGGAAGCGTCCCTGTCCGATCTGCTCCAGTGTTTCCAGAAGGCTATCCTGCGGTAAGTCCGATACCAATATGTCAACCTCCTTCGCCGAATGAGTGATCGACGAGTTAAAGCAATAAGGCACGCGTAAACTAACAGCTCTCTTTTAAGTGGAGAATTCTTGAATATCCCCCAAACATCCCTCAGATAAATACGGGTAATAAATGTATTGGTCACCCTTATCGATGTCTATAACCGGTTAATTTTGTTACATTTCTTGTCTCCTTTTATATAACTTTTTAAAACACACCTTCCAGTGTTGTAAAGTTGAAGTATATGATATATGTTAGTATTTAAAAATACACTCACACTTATGTAACAGCCGGTAGACAACGCCGACAACTCTTGGTCGTTCTTTCCATAACATTTGGTCTTTCATTTTAGTACCAAATTGTTTTGATTTTCGCCCTTCTTTACGAGAAATATTAGAGATGACAGTCGCCTAAATTCTTCCTTGTGGCTTACGAATGGTGTGCAAATTTTAATTTAGGTACAAAATATATATATATGCTGTATATTTTACGTCACAGTGCTGGCAAAGAAGCGAATACACTGTATAGACTTGTGTGTTTTGTATTAAGATCGTTAGTGATTGCCAACACCATGAAACGTATATCATGTCCATAATCTAAGGCCAGTTGTCGTTTAAAATGCACGCAGATCTTCATGAGTAACAGTTTTACTATATGGAGATACTTTCTCCAGCCAGATTCCCAGGCCACCAGTGTGATTTCAAACGGTCGGATCTCTGCACATCTGGAATATGTGGACCGAGGAGAAGGAACCCACAGAGGGGACATAACTCGTGCAGGTACAAATCCTCAGCATGACAGGCGAGGGTACGGAGAGTCCGACACTGGAGGAGCGTCACGGACATACAGCACGTCGAGGAGGGAATCCAGCTCATCGACCTCGGGAGTGGATTATTCACAGACTGGGGCTGACAACATAGGCCGGACCCAACCTGTTACATCGTCCAGAGACAGAGCGAGCGCGGAGCGCACTTACGACTCGTCGTCGACCGGAATGAGCTCGAGCACATCAAGAAGAACGAATCCCGGGACGTCAACAAGAACAAGCGTGGGTCGCACTTATGACTCGACGTCATCCAGGACAAGCTCGACAACGTCAACCAGAACAAATCCCGTGCGAACGTATGACTCGACCTCAACGCGTACAAACCCCGTGCGTACCTATGACTCGACGTCGACCAGAACAAGCTCGGGCACATCAACCATAAGGAACCCCGGGACGTCAAGACCGGTATTGAGCAGGTACGACACGACGCCAATCAGAACACACTCGAGACGCACTTATGACCCCCTTGGAAGAACGGGTTTGGCTGAACCGTACGGTACCCCTGGTAGCCGTACGTACATCCAGAGCGGGACGCAACGGTTGCCCTATGATCCATATGCTGCCAGAAGGGTGACTCATGCCAGACAGCCGTACGTTGCAAATGCGAGACAGCCTGTGACTCAACCAGACCGGCGCGGATATTACCAGGTAAGCTAATATGATTAATGTTGTTACTGGATTAAGCAGGGTGGATTGAGGTTTGGGGGGCAGCAGGATGAAACACTACCCTTTGTGTGGTCATTATGAGTGCCTTTTTCTGTTTAAAATTCGTCGAAATGCATCAAAACTAACTGTGGGAAGATCGTGACAAGGCCTTAATGCGTTGGTTTGATTCCAACACATGTGCCATACATCAAAACGGATTCGAGCTTGGACAGTCTTGTCACCAATACACTTCATAATGGGAATGAGGTAAACTGTACCTTTTCCCGAATTATGCTGATCAAGCTACGGATAAATTGGAATTCTTAATCATTAAGTAAGTACATGCATGTAGCAACTTCTACGCCAATACTAGTAAGCACAAGTAAGTAAAAAAAAGCAGCGAGATAATTTGCAAGTTTGACTTCACTGGTCTAGAATTACTCAAAATACTGCCATTTCATCACATTATATAAACATCTGTATGAAAGCTTCGCAAAGGAACCAAGCCTCGATGGTCTACCAAAAAAGTTTATTCAGGATTAGACTTATAAATCACTTCTTTTTAAAGCCACCTTCGTTGATTTTCATGGTTGTTTCTGTGCTTATAATGGATGAGTGCATGAGTGTATGATTTCATGATGGACTTGAGCTATAATGCAATAATTCAGCTACATCTTTGTGACATCAGGAATCAAGTCTTCAAAGTAAAATAGAAATTAACAGGAAAGTTAAATAGAGCAAGGTAAAACCTTCTTAATAACAAACCATTTTTAAAATCGCAAAAATGTTAGAAATGTTTATTAGAAACTTTTTCTACAACTCTTATTCGGCTTTGAATTAAAAATTATTTTCGCAGCCTCGAAACTATAGCTGATGCCGCTACAGTCTTATCTGACGATGTGCGGCAGTTTATTTCAGGCGCCTGCCGCCATAAAGCTTAATGTCGTTGACATAGAAAATTCCGTAAACGTATGTAGATCATAAACAGCTGTGAAATAAGTTAATCAACAATTAAAATCAGATTTGTGATGGAATAACAGTATTACCAGGGATTCTATGTCTAATAGCATGAAGTAGAGTGTGTTGAACCTTTGGTTAATATCCGAACAGATTACATCACAGAAAAGAAAGTGTTTGATGCCGTATCATTTATTCCACAACATTAGCGGCTAAAGGAAGATGTCATCTGGATAAATTAGTCTCAACACGGCATCTTAACAATCTGCATAAGTTAATGTTTGGGTAAAGTGATACACGCAACACTAACGTCATTACAGAATACACTGTCTGGGTATAAAAATTTGTGAATGAAGCCCACCAGTTTAAAATGACACGCCTTAGGCTTGTAAGGAATCCTAACCCAAAAGTGAGGGATTAAACCTGTGATTTAAAATCTGTGACATTTTAGATCTATACACGCAACTGCTGCCTGTCTGTATTACTATGGCAATACAATCTCGCTCATCACTGAATATTACCCTCAGTTATATTTATTTATTCATTTGATTGGCGTTGTACACCATACTCAAGAATATTTCTCTCATACATCGGCGGCCAACGTTATGGTGGAGAAAACATTACAGAGCCACAAACCCATGATCATCCAAAGGTTGATTGCAGACCTTCCACGTACGACCTTAGGGGTAGCCAGCCTGTCCTCACGTTATAAGAAAATCGTATACAAATTTGTTTCAACGTCTCTATAAACAAACTTAAAAAGCTCCTCCCTTGATCGAGTGCCCTGTTGGCTTTTCAGCAATGCCCTTCCGACGATTTCCGCATCCTGATTGAAGGCGTTGAGTGTCACGTAGCCATTGATTCTGTTGGCTCTCACGTGTGCTATGATGATCGGGTGATGAGAGATCGACGATGCTGTGAGCGGTGTCTACAGATCAAAGACTCCAGAAAACCAGGTGATAGAAAAATAGGGCGCTCAGCATCCTATATCCGGGCATCCTATACAGTATGGTTGTCACGTAGTAATCTGAGTAACTTCGGGACAGCAACAATGCCCGGAAATAAGCTGTTAAAGACAATACTAACATGAAGTATATTTCAGATGACAGACCGTTAAGGACCGTCCCGAAAAATAGTTCGATTTATGTTGCGAGAATTTTTCTAACCGAGTAAAACCCCTTTAAAACATTGGATCAACGGTGGTATGTTGGAACCCAATAGATATATCAATGACATTATATCGGTAGTTTTTGCCTGAATTAGTTAGCTCCAAGGTCCATTGATTGAATGTATTCTTAGCTTTACATGCACAAGCATTTTGAGTGCAAAAGTTTTGTGGTTTGTGTGCGATGATTGGCAAAAACCGAATGTGACATCACTGATTGCACTTTGGTCAGAAATGCTACATTAAAATTCAGTGTTTCAATTGCATTTTACCTGGTTGAAAGAAGTTCTGAAACAATAAATAGTCCTATTTCCTTTGATCGTGATTAATGGCCTTTCATTTGACATTCCTTGCGTCTTTCCAACATTACTAGAAACTGTTGACTGCTTATCTTTGCGTGACTTAAAAAGACCAGTTTCGCAGGAAAGTGTAAGAATTAATGCATGCGTAGTAAAAAAAAAGCCGGTAACATTTAAAATCTACGTCAAAATTTCTTGTGACGTCGACTGAAATCATCATATTTTCCACAGCATGTAATAAATGCTACAAGAAGAGATACATGTATGTACACGCCACATGCGGGACCTTTTAGTATATTACTATCAAATTGAGAATTCAGAATTGAAATTATCGATTTTGTTGTAAAGCGGGTGTCATAAGAGACCTTGTTCATCCCTGTGTAGATATAGCTCCAAATATGATGTACCGAGAGGACTGTCTGTTGTCTCATTTAAGTGAAACGAAAGTGGATAGATTTCTTTTACCACCTTGGCCATATTCTATTTGTTTTATGCAATAGTTCATCGATATACTACATTGTAAATGAAAAGTATGGAACTCTTAAAAGTTTACGTTACAAGAATTCTTGTATATAGTGGTATACATATGCAAACAAGTATAGTCCTGAAGTGCGCAAATCTCTCTCAGTGGAATACCTATGCATATGCAGTAGAGCAAACAGGTATAGAAAAGCAGGCTGACTACCTATAATGTTGTCTCGTGTAACGTTTCCAATTGTAGCTGTTATTTGGCAAGGTGAACCTGATACATTTTAGTTCAGAATTCAACATTTTGTTCAGATTAGTGCTAAAGGTTTACAAAGGTTTCGTAAAGTTGCATAATGTGCCTTTAATGTTTTAATAAATAATGTATCAGCGATGTACGGTGTGAACACGTGTAGTTACCGTGCAACAGCTCATGTATTTAAAATATACCACTGTTAAATGCGGCCAAACGTTGTCCATTGTGTACTGAGTGAGGTTGCGTCCTGCTGGGACTTTTTTTAACTAAACAACAATGCCAACCTTATCATAGTAATATTAAATCAAATTCAAAGTTCTTGAATGTTGATTTATGAAGTTTGACAATGCTGCCGTGTGCAGTACCACAAGTCTCTAGCATTACACAACGCTATTAAATGCTGCTTTTCGTTTCCTATAGGTTGTGAGTACGGAGATAGATCCCGTCAGTGCTCAAGTCTCAATCCGTCTCAGTGTTACATCCGGTCTAACAGAAACATTTGCTGTCAGACGTGTGAACGGCTAAGAAACCCATCACAACAAAGTAAGTACTTAAACCTCGCGCACGGTCAGTGTTAAGCAGGTTAGTAATGTATTATGCGTGGCAACAAAGTGTGGGCTAATATTTAGTTTAAAATGATATCAGTCGTCTTGAACAAAAAGTCCCTCTTTACTCCTTATACCTCTTTGATGACTTCTAATAATGTAAGTATGTCGATATAAATATAACACAAACCTGGCTAATACATTTTAGATATGTTAGTATGCATAATCGTTAAGCAGGTAGATAGGAAATCATCTACTACGATGGATTAATGTATAGATCTCTTTGAAAATGTGTATGGTTCACTATTTTTTAACACGAGCAAATGTCATTCGATATAACTCACATTTCTCCCCAGACTGTGAATATGGAGACTTGTCCCCGACTTGCGCACAAATGCCGCGCCGGATGTGCTCACTGCTCGAGAACCAGCGGATATGCTGTCAAACCTGTGAGCGCCTGCGCGACCCATTGCGGCCGGGTACGTACGTCTTGATTCGTGCAGTAGAAATTCGTATGATAAACTGATTAACCGATGTGCATGTTAGTAATCCAGTCACATATGGTTGTATATTTTCGACGATGCTTTCCGCTCTTATCTTGTCGGATGAGTAAAACTATCTTCAGTGTTTATTCTGTAAGACGGATCGGAAGCTAGAGACCATGTCATTTCCTTAGTAACAAACGGCGTGGGTGAAGAAACGGCCCCCCTCGTTATTGCATAGGAAAATGCCTATTTTTGAATCGCTGTCAGCGATCTTGTATCCATTGCATTTGTATAATTTTCAGTTTTCCAGATAGTCTGAGTATTTCTGCAGAGCTTTCGTGACGTTATTTGTACACCTTATTGGTCGATAGCTAAGTAGCAAAAAATGACCTTTTCCCCAATGCTTTAACACAGGGGGCCATGTTAATTTAGACGCGAAAGATTGGTCTTGTGACCCCCAACTTCCAACCCAACAGGCGAAGAATAGCTTTGCCTGTGTAGGCCTACCGGTTCATTGACGCATTGTCTAAACCTCAGAGCAAACTTTTGACTTGTTTTTGGTTTATTATTTATTGTGCTAAGATAAACCTTTTCCTTTTCCCCCAGAATGCCCATACGGCGACCGTTCCAATCAGTGTGGAATCATATCGGGTGGAGCTTGTTATAACGTGCGCGTGAGGGACACGTGCTGCGCTACCTGTAGCCGTTTAGACGTCGGCACTCCCGGTAAGAGTAGTCTCCCTTTATATGGTATTCCACCAATTTTCACCTTAAAATTAGTCCGTTTAATTTATCTTCGACAAACGTATTCTGCTATGTAATTGATTAAACTATACCGTGACCTCAGTGAATCATAGCTATATTTTTCTCCTAATATTTGTTATACCCAGTTTATTAAATTGTAAGCTACGTGTTGCATTTCCAGGAGGTTGTATTTTTATCTTTTATCTTTTTGCCACACTCTATCAGGCTCCGAGCGTTATAGCTATCGTATTACACCATACTTTAATATTTATCGCTTACAACAAATTTTCTTCATGTATGTTTTACAGGTTGTCAATATGGTGACCATAATTCTGTATGGACGAGTCCGGCTGGAGAGCTCGATTGTGAAACGTACACGCGGATATACGGTCTCGGCGCATGCGCAGATCCCAATTTCTCCTCGCGATGTTGTCACTCATGTAGAGGTTACGTTTCTAGAAATCCACAGTCCTAAGTGCACTTATACTGGTACTTCTAAAGCAAACATTTCCCTGGAGGAGCGGCTTATCTTAATTCTTATGGAAAGTTAATTACTGAAGTTCTTAAGTTACAGATGGAAACAGTTTAATTGCTATCACGTAGTTAAGCAGTTACATGTGCCGATACATGTGAAAAGAGGTCATTTGTGATTTAAAAGTTTGTCAAATAATACAGCGAAATAAAGGAGTGGATACGAAATCGTATGAAACTGGTTTTTCTTTTCTTTTTTTTTGAAAATATGTTTTTGTTCGAAATGGTTCTCAGTTTTGATCGCAGGGCGCTAATTGTCTTCATTGTCACAGACGAAACCATAAGCATTTTTGACAATGGGGTCTCGTGTACGAATCCACGTCTAGTTTGATCTTGTAATCCATAAGCAGGTTTTGCCAGGTTTTAGTCAAAGTGCAGTCATTTTATTGACCAGCAATAAACATAAATGTACATATCGGGTGGGTATTAAAAAAAACGGGCCGTACTTTGACACTCAATATCTCCGAAACCCTCTTACGTCAGCTTCTAAAAATTTGCACGCTCAAAAGCCATTTTTTCCTAACTGCACTGACCAAATTTCAATTTCATTCTTTAAGATTTCTGTTCATGGAACCAAAATCAAAACAGAGTCAAAAACGCATGTTCCGGACATTTCAAAATGATGTTTGGGGCATCCGTGGCTCAGTCGGTTAGCGCGCTAGCGCAGCGTAATGACCCAGGAGCCTCTCACCAATGCGGTCGCTGTGAGTTCCAAGTCCAGCTCATGCTGGCTTCCTCTCCGGCCGTAAGTGGGAAGGTCTGCCAGCAACCTGCGGATGGTCGTGGGTTTCCCCCGGGCTGTGCCTGGTTTCCACCCACCATAATGCTGGCCGCCGTCGTATAAATATTCTTGAGCACGGCGTAAAACACCAATCAAAAAAAAAAAAAAAAAAAATCAAAATGATGTTCTAGCTTGTTTGCTTGAAAAGGTGATCAATTCCTTGTCCGCCGCAGAGAAAGCCATCTTGATTCAGCAAAACTTGTGCCTATCTGGCAGAAGGGTTTCTCTGACACTAGAGTCAGACAATTTTTCCAGACGACACTTGATTGGCGCGTGTCACAAATGTGCAACGCGCGCTCTACTCATGACACCTGACAGGTGATGCAATGTGGGTTACCGGAACGTGCGTTTTTGAGGCCATGTTTTCATTTTAACCCTGTGTACAGTCTTCTCAAGCTATGACCTTGAAAATTGGGCAATATATTAACAAAATCATGCCATATGAATGTCTTAATTGTGAAAGCGTTTGAACATAGGATAAAGGAGCAATGTAGCATCAAAATACGCCCCTTTTTTTATGCCCACCCAATATACTAATTATAGGTGAAATATTCACTATAACCCATGCAGGCCTACAACAAAAACGTAGGCAATGCATGGAAACCGTATAACGACGTGTATATGCAGAGGTGAAAATAAACAATGCAGACATCCTCTGTAAAGAACCCCACTAGCTTTTGCATCTTTGATATATTAAAACCAATAATCAAAACCAGACAAACACCTAACTCGAAACTGTTATATAGTTGTATTCATAAATGAGATTTATTTATAAGGTGAATGTAGCCTTTATATCATTTATGTAATGTACATCGGATTAAGCGTTTGATGTTTTCACGGTACATGAAAGACAAAAGCTATGAATTATTCACCTGTATTTACCCACCGGAAGTGAAGTATATATAGTTGTTATTTTATCTAGGACTGCTATCGTATAAGTGAAATCTTTGGCGCAAACTTACAGCCCATTCATTTCCACGGCAGACATGGGCTTTATCTCTGCCTTTGACTTTTACATGTATCTTCAAAAAGACGAGTGCAGAAGGAAACAAACATTTAAACATTCAAATTAAGAGAGACATTGACTAAAGCGGCGATGGCAGTATGATAACTGGCAAATGGTCACACGTATCTGGTGAAGTGCGGCCTCTTGTCAATTTACCTCAGTTGAAGTTTTACTCAGTCTATTCATGTACAGTTTAAAAGTCTAATCATGTACGGTTTTAACATCAGGGTTTGTTATACATTCTGTAATTGGATATTATATTGTTAAGGAATACCTTTACCAAGGCCAAAATAAAATATATTCTGGAGTCATATAGATGTATGTGTATCACAGACACCAAGCCTGTCAGTCATTCAGTACCCGCTGTGCACCTGTACAGAACCAGCATAAACGTCAATGATTTAAGCAGTTAATAAGTTACACGTTATCCTATATAAATTGTCGGTTTTTTTCTTTTTTGCGTTTTGACTGCAATTGCTTTTATTAGCACGCATCAGTGAACGTAAGTTTCTATATCTTTTTTTCTCCGCCTTGCTCAGTCAGTCATTTGCGTACTTAGTAACACACATCAGTTTAACAACCTCCGGTAGAATATGGCGCCGATAAAGCTTTCCTTAAAACTTATCTGTATAGAAAAGAAATTACGTGGCAGTTCATCTAGAAAGCCATTCCTTTATACAAGCTTATTTTCTTAAATTCCAGTTGATGTGGGCAACATTTGAAGAGCTTTCCTAGAAGTCATTTTTATTTCGAGTGTGGTCTCAATTTGTCATTCTGTAAGCCTCTGGGTAACATCCACATTTCGTCAGGGTCTGTGGATAGCCCATCTGGGTCAGATTTCAAAAGCTTTGCTGCTGTATGCTAGACGGATTCCATGCATTTGTACAGTCGGCATATTATGCTGTATGGGTTGTCAGGTAATTGATTCCGGGGATCAAATTGAGTTTAGTGGGGTTAGCAATCACTCTAAAGCATGGGGTCTACAAGACGCTAGAACGATTGCACGGAGTCCCAAGGGATCCATAAAGGAGCAGGTCCACTTAAGGCGCTTACCATTCCCACATGAAGAATGGAGTTGGTTATTGAAGCGCAGCCTGTAAGGTCGACACCGTTAACACCTTGTCCAACAGCCCAGCCAAATATTTCCTTATGCCCTGTCGTTTAGAGTGAGTATTTTCCCGAATTGCGTAATTCGGGAATGGAAAACTACTCCCAAACTGCTGATGACGTCACAACGACGACAAATCAGATCGTCTTCAAAGCTTCATGAATTGTCTGAATCAAGCACTCACTCGTGATCACGAACTTAGGGCAGGGCGCTGAAGTATGATTTTATCAAACTTGCACATACTGTATGTCTGTCATTTGCTAATTCATTTACAGGGATTAAGCGGTCAGAATTGGTCAGCAGTCTATAACACTCCGGTCACAATTTAATCTGGATCAAATCTAAACAGGTTTAAATCATAGCCAGTTAACACGTCTGTGATCAAACCGGTGTTAGACCATGTCAGTAATTTAGCCTTTAACACGGTCACATTTATAAGCCAGTTCAGTACTAGCAACATCATCTTGGAAATGCATGTTAGAGGCACTTGATCCAGCTACCCTTCACACGGCACAAATATACCGCCTCAAGCCCTGAAACTAACAAAGTAAACGTAAAGCCACATAAAACCACATGTCCCCAATTCACGTTCCCAAGGGCGACGTCAACCTGGCTCAAAGTCACATTGGCTTTTAAAGCAACTTAACTTACAGTGTGAACTGGGTAATAGTAACAGACAAATTACTTAATTAATTAAATAGATAAAAAACACACTAACACATAAAATTTGTAACATGTTTAATACTTACAAATCAATAGATATTTCACAGAAAGACAACTCACCCAATCTTGGTATCAGTCAGTACAAGGTCAAGTCACCACAAAGTTTGACATACGTTATTGTAATGTCAGCGTGGTAATGTCATTCATTACAATGTGAGGTTGATATCACTGATTGTATCGTTATCTTGACATAAGTAATTGCAAACGTTTGATATCAGTGGTTACACAAAATCAACTTGACATTATGGATTACAGATTATAATATCAGCTATAAAATCAGATAGCACGGTACTTGACATCTGTGATTACAGTTTACAGCTTGATATATACAGCTTCAGCTTGGCGTCAATCATTACACTTTTAGGTTAATGTCAATAATTGCATCGTCAGCTTTAAATAAAACCCTGAAGTAAAGTGACAAGAGGCCGTATTTTACCGGTTACGTGTGACCATCTGCCAGCTATCACACTGTCGTCGCTTTTCTGGTTTTACTGTAAACTGTACGTGTTTAATTATAGTGATCAGTGATTAGAGCATTAACTTGACCTCAGTGACTGAAAGGTTAGAATGACTGACACCAATTGCATAGTTGGTAGAGCGTCCGCTTCGAGAGCGTCAGGGTCAATCCTGGGTCGGTTCACACCCTAGACTAAAAGCGGAAGTTGTGACTTCCACGCTTGGTGTTCAGCATTGAGGGGAAGTGCAACTACTGGTTGACCCGTATAATGGCTCAGGTGGAGCGACTTACTTGCCTTCTGTAAGTCGTCTTTGTTCTAGCAGCACTAGATGAAAGAGCGGTGGAAATCCGTCCTGCAACAGGGAGGCACATTACATGCACTCTAAAGCACTCACTGAAACGTTAGACTGAAATTGGTGATTGTAAAGTCAACTTTATAATCTTATGGCCTTACCCATTTGGTGGGATTTGTACATAAACTGAAACTCCGTGATCAGAGCCTTATCTTGAAGATGACAGATCACAGTTTTATCGTGAAAGTCTTATCCTGATGGTGGAAGATCTGATTTCACTCAGTCGCCTAGAACATACATTATGTCTTTCCAACATCATAAAAAACTGCTGACAGCTTCTCTATGTATGATTCCCTATTTTCGTACTTTATATACTTACTTAGTTCTTTAGTGGTTTGTGTTATACGTCGTCTTTGGGAAATGGCTTTACGATTATTGACCTGGAACGTCCTTATTGGTTGACGACTGGCATGCGCATGTTTCTTTGGACGCATAGATTATCCTGAAAGTTCCAGATCAGGGCTCAGTTTCGCAAAGCAGTGTATGACAATTTTTTTTATCGTACATTTGTCGTGCGATATTTTATACGTCAGTGTTAACGTACCACTGTCCTATATGTGCGATATCCTACAAGTATATCTTTATGAAAGTGGCACCAGAGCCTTATCCTTAAGGTGACAGATCAGTGCCTTATTGCGAAGGTGGCAGATCTATGCCTTATCCTAGTGTATGATACATCAATGACATTAAAGCATTAACAACGTGTATTTTAAGGATGCTTGGAAAGTGTTTTACAAACCCGATGTATACATTACCTTGCTAGATTAAACTGAAAACTTACATATACTTTTGTACGCGTATATGATAATATATATATATTTTTGGCTTACACTCGCATATCCTTGGTTTATTTATTTAATTAGTGGTTTACGCCCTACCCAAGAATATTTTACCACTTATATCACGGCTGACATCATTACGATGGGAGGAAACCATCCACAACTTGGGGGGAAACAGTTGAACATTGAGACTGTGGGACTAATTTAGATTCATATGTGATCATCGCTTTTGCTTTTAAATGAGTGAATAATTTGGGTTTATGTTTACTTTGCCCTTGAGAGAGGGAGTTGATTATATACATGTACCTAACGATGTGTACGTGTAAGGACGTTATATCCTGGCCCACGTGAAAATATGTACAAGGAAATACAAGGATAAGGCAGAAATAAGAACAGAAAAGCGAATAAAAAAATGATAATCAATCAGACTACTTGTGAATATTTGGAGAAAGCTAAACAAAGCTTGAAGAATAAATCAATCATTCTTATCTCCCCTTGTTCTAGTGTCACTTCACGGCGGCACTCGGATTTATATGGCTAAATCAATTCCTTGTCTTTATATTGCTGGGCTTTATTATCTGCTTAATCAACAGAAATGACATAAAGCCCCTGGTTTAGAGTGTGCAGAATGACAATCCCACTGGAATTTGGAACGCTGGCATGCTTCCATTCAAGTAAACGTTTCTAAGTCCTGCTTTATTGATCACATCGTTTCCAATTACTACCTTGGGACGGTTGTATATGTCCCTCTGACCAAAGGTCACTTCGTAACACAGTATCCTTATTTGGTGTCGTACTTCACCGATCCCTCAACATCCGTATTTGAGAGCCATTCTGCCTTTTTATTACCACCAGCGAGTCCGTTGCCAATCTTCACACAGCGCCGATTACGCCGCCGACCATTAACCTTGCGTGTTGCAATAATGAGAAATACCGCGGCAAGTCAAGCAAGTCCATCGCAGTGTGAAGGATATAAATGAATAATAAGTCTAAGGTAAAGTCACCGTGTTCCCAAAACCTGATTGAGTACTTTATCTTTAAGTTGGATTAGTGATCTATTCTAATGCAGGTGTAGATGTGTATACGTCCATCAAAGTAGAATCCTTTGGGTATGAACGTGCAAGCGCGCATGTGCAAGAGTAAGCGTATAAGATTTGAGCTGACAGTGGGACCTTTAGTGTAAACATTACCTTAGATTTTACAATTTCCTTCCCGTTCCAGAGTAGAAAACTGTTTACGATCAAACCTGATGGTAGGCCTATTTGTCGAACTATTTCCAGGTCCGTGATTTCTACTGACATGCTAACCAGGCGTGAGAAATGGCAGTCACTCCCAACGGACTCTTCTTGCTTGTAAGAAATCACTCTTTTAATCATACCTGATTTCTTCAGTTTTTCTGGTCCGTCTCCGGGGAGTGTTTCTCCAGATCGGGTGACGAATTTAGGAGTGCGCATATCTAACCCAATGGGATAGTGAACTTTTGTTAATAGCCGACCTCTGCACGCTTGAAGAAATTAAATGTTCCGAATAAATCTTTTACCGACTTCTTTGCTAAATCAAACAGGCTGGCCCAGTGCAATCCCAGGCAGTTTACATTTAACTGCTGACGTCTGAAAAGCTTTCAATGTATAGATCAAAAAGTCTATACTGGCCCTTGGCGGTATATTATTACACATATTTATTATTCAACTATTTAATAGATTAGTATTATACATCATATCCAAAATATAACTACCGGTATATTTAAAAAAAAAAACTACAGCACAGAGAGCAAGCCAGAGCAGTGACAACAATGTGATAATTAGCAAATGACCACACGTATTAACGGTTAAATACGGCCTTTTGTCAGTTTACCTCATTTAGGGCTTTGTTCTAACTGTTCATGCATATTACACGCCCCCAGCACCATAACTTTAGCAGAATTAGTTAAAGAAAAGTAGTGGGTGATATTAATTACAATATATTAGATGTGACAGGTTTGGAATTACTCGACATACAGACATCGTGAATTGGAAGATAAAAGCATAACATCTCCAAACCTGCCTGGCAAGCCTCCAAGTATGAACTAGACGCAGACACAACGGGGGTTGGGTTTGAACTGACAACTTCGACGGGAGAAGGCTGGTGGTCTTCAACCATAGCATTTCAAGTGAAAGAGCTACAGATTGTTTGGTATTTTACAGATTCAAACTCATACGGGGAACATTTCTCGCCTAAACAAGCCAGTTATAAGCAGTGTGAAAACACACCATTCTCTGCTGTCACACCACACTGCTTATGGACTACTTCTTTGCACTACGAAGACAGAAACTGTGACGTAGATCTATTACAGAAAACATCAAATGGGTACACCTCGATGTCCGACTCGTTTTATGCGCGCTGTGTTCTCCATGTCAAGAGTCATCAAACACATTCCTTTCCATTTTCTACCTTTGTTTTGAAGTATCTATCTAATCAGTTCCTTCATTTTGCCAGTCATTAGCTTATCCGTTCGTTCTATCATTCGAACATTTGAGACATCGCTTTGTCACTAATTTTCTTCACCTTCCCGTCTGCGCACAAACTCTTTGTCTCATTCATTCACCTTAAAAAGGTGCAGGATTGCGTTCTCCTATTCTTACACCAGAGCACGTGTTCAACATGTGCTACATATTGGCTGTGCTAATCCATTAGCAGATAGTCCACAATGCCACTGGGCTAATGAGCAATTACCACATTAACAGGCAGACTACTGCGAGGTGGGCAGAATTCATACTTATTCCGTCGGCCTTCCCACGGTTCACGGTCGCCATGGCGCAATAATGACAGTAAGACTTCTACGACACAAACCACCCTCAGTCCTCAAAGGACGGCCAGCATGTCAGGCCGCTGGTCCTCGACGCAATCACGAGCAAGGCACGTATAATGTGTCCATTATTACCGAAGAATTGGAGACTGTTTTACAAAGCCATTGCAGACTTCGGTCAAGAATTGTAAACCAACTTAAACTCTTACATGTAAATATAAGCATCAATTCCATAAGATTTTGAGCGGTGATTCTGAGCTGTGGTGGTGAAATCCAGTGAAGTTTGAACACAAAGCTTTAAATGTTTTGTTTTGTAAAGAAGATTACAGTCTTGGACTTAAAGGCGAAATGGCTTTGTGTAACATGCCCCTTGAACCTTCTTGACAAGAAGACATTGCACAGTTATCGGTGAAAACTGTTCTCCTTCGCCACATACCAAGCTGCGTGGCTTAATGGCGTAGCTGAACCAGCAGGAGTGAGATTCGAACTCTCAACCTTAATGGTGAATAACCTGTTGTCGGTCAAGAACAACACTATTCATCACAGCCAATCTGGTTTTGAGAGGTCAAATATTCCAGTCAAGAACTGAACTTTACTGCTCCACATATGTTCTCTTTACGCTACTGCCAATGTGGTGTTAAACTTCTTTCTTGCAGTCATTCCAACTATACTAAATGGTAAAAATCCTGAAGAAGCAAAAAAGTGATTCTTAAATTATGTTAATGTCATTTTGAAAATGTGCTAAAAATACAGCGATATGGTTTACTGCGTTCATTTTATATGGTTTATTTATTTTTAATTTATTTATTTGAGTGGTGTTTTACGTCGTACCCAAGAATATTTCACTTATACGACGACGGCCGGCATTATGCCGGGTGGGAGGAAACCGGGCATGCCTGGCTGAAGACTACGACCATTCGTAAATTGCTCACAGACCTTCCCACGATCGACAGCAGAGGAAGCCAGAATGAGCTGGACTTGAACTACATTGGCGGGAAGCTCCTTAGGCATTGTGTTAAATGGTTCAAGTGCGTCCTGAAACGCTGTTGGTTGAATGGGATTACCTTTAATGGCCTAGGTGTATGTTCAAATTATACAGTGTTAAGTGGGGGGGGCGCTCAGTTGGTTAGCACGCAAGCGCAGCGTACTGATCCAGGAGTCTCTCACCCATGCAGTCGCTGTGAGTTCAAGTCCAGCTCATGCTGGCTTCCTCTCCGGCCGCCAGTGGGAAGGTCTGTCAGCAAGCTGCGGATGGTCGTGGGTTTCCCCCGGGCTGTGCCCGGTTTTCACCCACCATAATGCTGGCCGCGGTCGTATAAGTGAAATATTCTTGAGTACGGCCGTAAAACACCAATCAAATAAATAAATAAATGCGGCGTGAGAATACAATGAAAAGGTGCGTCTTAAAATGATACCAGCAATGTACCGAAATGATTTCAGTATATAGGTCGGAGTTCCAACATAAACCATTGTAGTTCTGTGGTCGGTTCGCCATGTTCTCAGCACACCTTCCGGATTAACCGATCTGAATAGTTACATTCATTAATCTGGAACTCGGTCCTGTCGCCTGCGCTGGTCTCAAAGTCACAACGTTTTACGCTTCAAAAAGAAGTGTCTCGTTAATTGAAGTAATTCTTAATTCATATTACCTCATTACAGGTAAATAATAAAGTCCATAACATCGCAAAAGACACAAATGTGACCGACGCATCCAGTCCAACAGTATCAGAACTTCGCAAAGCACGATTTTCGAATCATTTTGACTCCGTTGATATGGTGAAATGAGCTGCTTTTAAGATAAATTATGGTTTATTCTGTTCATTATTAAAACGAAAATTACAGCTGACTGCGAAGTAATTTGTAAATCACCCTTTAGATGGTATAATTCTGAATCGTTTCAATTCAGTCATTCCACGAGTTTGACTTTTGCCGGACGATGCCAAGTGCAGCCAACTCGAATTGAAAATGGCGGTTATGTATATGGTACCGCTAGGGAATACTTATCCTTTCGTGAGCGATACTGTACAGCTTAGTAAACGGTGATCATTCAGTCATTCTGCTAGGCACTCTTTATGTCTAGCGAGGTCGGATATCTGCTACAGATTAGCAATGACGCTTATCACATTAACATCGCACACTTTAACAACCGTAGGGAACACACAGACATATATGTTATAAAGATTTTGCTTGTGTTGGCAGGCGATGGCAAGTTTAACTACAGTTATTCTGGAATCTCTGTTTATTTATGGGCATCCGCGGCAGAGGTGGTTAGCGTGTCAACACGGCGCAATGACCCAGGAGCCTCTCACCAGTGTTGTCAGGACATCTGGACACACCACTATTGAGCCCGAACAAGATGTAGAGAAGCGGTCATTCGGTCTTGTGACCTCAACAGTTCACTCAGGAAATGTGTAAGGCCATTTTGTACTGCATATGGCCGAAACAGAGGTCCTGAGTTTTGAATTCTTCTCTAATGACTACTCAGATATAGTTTACTGTAATATATATATGATCCTTCAAATGAAGTCTGGGTGTTTCCAACTGACGAGCTCATTTGGTTATTTTATGTTTTAAATTCCTTAGTAAAGGATGTTCTTCCCCAGCTACATAACAGTCTCCTACGTGCGCATTTCAAAAGAACACCCCATGCATACATGATCAGGACCAAGAAAATCACCCCCACCCGAACGACAATAACAACAAAACCATCCACGTAATGAAAATAAGTGTAGCCCTATTCTCATTTGTCAAATCAATAGTTTTTGTTGACGAATTACGTGTTTTTGCGCATGTCTGGGTGCATGCGTTATACGTATCATTGTCACTTTGTCTTGTTTTTCCAGTAATGTATCTTTCTCGAAACTCTCCATTCTAGACAGGATGATGAAGAGCGTGTTAAACTCTAATTTAGTCATAATAAACCGTTAGATTAATTTAACGTTTGAAGATTAACTTTATGCTGCTGCTTTTCATCAATAATGTCTTCACCTAATTGTGCACACGACATGCATATTTCTGGATTGCTTTCGTTCATTTATCTTGTACGCATGACATAATCGAAAGTTTTCTGTGTTAGTGTGGGTTTTTTTTTCCTTTTTTTTTCACCGCGTCACTACCATGGCTCCGCAGTTCTGTCCCAGGCCAAGAAGTGCTATGTTGAAATACAGTGGTAACGAAGCGTTCAGCGTAAATCAGTTAACAAGTTAATCTATCAATGAACACGTCATTTGTCTCCCGGCATTCTTCACCAGTGTCTCTGTGACTTTCTTGATCTTGTTCTGATAGTCTCAAGGGAATTCCCCGAGTAACTGACGAGTGATCCGCCAGAGGCTTGGAGTTGGAGCAGCACCATGGCCGGAGCCGCGAAGGTCGTTTCGCTCTAGAATCTTAGCCCACCATCCTGCCACAACTTGAGGTTTGGTCCTCCATGCTGACGGCCTAACAGATTCTGACAAATCCATTAACATTGGTAGTCCACCGACTGCGATGTCATAACTCATTTTGCGTCGACACGCGAGTCCATGACCTTATCTTTCGTAAATCAAGTCAGTGGTAACCTTCCGCGGTTACTTTCTGCGTAACCACATTAAGTGATTTTTGCCTGTCTGGTGAGTGACACCGTCTGCCTAAGGTCACCGTTATTTCAAATTATTCACGATGTCTCCTATATAAGACGACGTAAGACAAAGTACATAAATAGCAAAGATGCATTATATAATTGACGTCACATTCGATTTAGAATCACTCGTTGGATAGTTCGATTAACAACAATTTTAGCCACATGAATATGATATATCTCTGTACTTATAACCTGTCCAGATTGCTTTTTAGTAAAGTCTCCTTAAACCGGGATCCAAATTTCGGTTCAAATAAGAGAATCGTACGGGGGAAGGTCTGTCAGCAACCTGCGGATGGTCGTAGGTTTCCCCTGGGCTTTTCTCGGTTTCCTCCCGCCATAATGGTGGCCGCCGTCGTATAAGTGAAATATTCTTGAGTTTGGCTTGAAACACCAATCAAATAAAAAAATAAATAAATCAAATAAGAGAATCAAGACAGCAGTCCTAGAATATAATCCCGGAATTGTGAAAGTGAAAAGTTTTTTAGCTCAAGTAAAATTAAAATTTTAGCTGGTTACAGTAATACACCAGTGTTATTCTCAATATTCAAATTAAAATTTCAAATTTACTGCTTTTCCATTTAATCCATATTTGGCCTAACTGAGTCTTGGGTTATTCCACTCATCAATAACCACACTTCCAGGGGCCAGTTTCCTAAAGCCTACCTGGCCTTAAGTAGCTTTTACCCAGGTGTACTTCATATCTCTACAACATTTGTTCTTGCTCCAAACGGATACAGAATCGACGCTGATTGGCTGACAGTGGAGATAGGGTTTCCTTGGTTAAATGTTGCAGCGGTGGTCACGCTTGAATAAATGTACCAAACCTAAAATTCAGTTTACACAAGGTATGGCCTGGATTTGCCTATCTCTCACCAGTCAATAAGAATCGATTCTGTATCCCTTTGGCAGTTAATCCATATAGGGGCCTAACTGAGTCGTCTTGATTTATACCACTCATCACTTTATCATCATTAACTTCATTTCCAGAGGACAGTTTCATAAAAACCTATTTAGCCTTAAGTAGCCCTTAGCAAAGTGTACGTCAATTCTCTACAACATATATTGTTATTGTGTTTATGACTCACTATTGCTAAGTGCGCTTCATGAAACAGGGGTCAGGAATTCTGCTATTCGTTTTTTCTTCGTCACGTCTGAAGATTTGTCTATATAGAGAAAATTCTGTGGTTTCATTCGAGCTCTGTCAGGTTTCCCCATTTTGAAAACCTAGCGCAGTTCTTTGGTTCTCAACATCTTCCGTTTCTCTATTTATAAACTTAATCGCCGTCGCATGTGTGAAATAGTCTTGTGTAATGTGTAAAAACACCCTTCAAGTAAAGCAACAACGTAAGTCTCGAGACAAGTTAAAAGAGGTACTTTCGCCCAATATAATCGCCAATATATAGTGACGAATCTCTGCATCAGTTTGTGCATTTCACCAGTAAGATTGCTAAGCATATACAAAGCTCAAGATTATTTTGCTGCTGGTTTACATTTTTCATGTGAATTAAGATACATGTATTTATTAATCCAGGTATTATAAGCGACTTGTTGAAGAAACTGTAACAAATACATTTCCAGTATATTCGTGATACAAAATCATCTCCCGGGGCAGGAAAATCCGCAAAGCCTGCGCCATGTCGCTATACCGTACACCACATGTTTCTATGCGTTGCAGTGAAAGAATTGATTGGGAGGCAAAAAATCGTGCAGCATGGTATGAAAGAATGATTTGTCACAACGAGGCTGTGGTCTGAACAGTTCTAGATATATTTAAACTGATCAAGATTGGAAAAATCACAACCATGCCATTATCAAAAATATTTTTATTTCAAATATTGGTGTTTACGTAGAATTAGAGTAACCAGCGATTTACAAGAGTACCATTTGACAGGTTACCTGGGGAGGGGTTGACAGAGCTGGAACTAACTATCTACAAGTTTAGATACCGTACACTGGGATTAACTTCGCCGATATCAATCTGAAGACGAACAGTGGCAATGCACAATTTAGTAACCGGTGTGCATCACGTCAGAAATATTCAATTCAAGTCTCTGTCAGAGAGCATTGCGATAATCAGTGTGTACACTTTCACACAGGAAATGTTTAGAGGTTCCTAACACGTTAGGGTCGGAGGAGCTATTGAACACGGTGTAGCCGGCACGAATTCAAGGAGGAATACTATAATCCTGACACATTTTCACCCCCATTCATTCTCCCTTAATCTGGTGTAATTAAAATAAAATAACCTAAACGAAAGGTCTAACCGTAAAATGTATGTACAAAAACCGTATCTTTCAACAGAAAAATATGTATTTCCATAGCATCACTCCTACATTGCCCTTTACCCTCTCGTCGTCTACCGCGTGAGGTTTCGCGGGTATGTTTCAGTGAAGAAGTCATTGCTCACTTCTTTCCCAAAACGCATGAATCTTTTGTCCTTTTCAGTATCTTCCTCAGATTGTTCGTTGTCACGTCCGAACCGCATGAACCTTTTCTCAGCCGGATCTCGGCCGAATCTCATGAACCGCTTTTCTGCGGGATCTCGCCCAAAACGCATGAATCGTTTGTCTTCCAGAGCTCTACCAAATCGCATAAATCTCTTGTCTGGTGTTTCTTGCCCTCCATCAGACCTTCCAAAGCGCATGAAGCGCTTACCTTCTTCCGTTATTTGGTTTTCTTCGCCGCTTTTGCCAAAGCGCATGAAACGCTTTTCAGCCTCAACTGGATCCCGACCAAAACGCATGAAACGTTTATCGGCGTCCCCTGAATCTCTGCCAAAACGCATAAAGCGTTTCTCAGCCTCTTCGGAGTTTCTTCCGAACCGCATGAACCTTTTCTCCTTTTCTGCGGAATCCCGACCGAATCGCATGAACCTCTTTTCTTCCTCCATGGGAGTTCTACCAAACCTCATGAAACGTTTCTCTTCTCCAGATTTTCCAAATCTCATAAAGCGCTTCTCCGGGTCTCCTTCCATTGCGTTTTCATCGTCATCGCCATCTTCAAGAGCACGTCCGAATCGCATAAACCTCTTTTCATTATCCCGCCCGAATCTCATGAACCTTTTGCCAAAACGCATGAATCGTTTCTCGTTATCTCGTCCAAATCGCATGAATCGCTTATCTGCCATTCCATCTCCCATTTCTTCACCACCACGACCAAATCGCATAAATCGCTTTTGTTTATTGTCCGTTTTGTTGGCGTTGTCATTGTCTTCCTCTTCGACTTCCGACGTCTTAATCTCGTCTTCAGCTACTTTTTCCGTCTCAGGAGGAGCATCAGCTGATCGTCTTCTCCTCAACTTTGTTCCCTCCGCCCTCTCGATATCATGAATTCTGAACAAGGCCTCTTTAAGAAGGTCCTCAATAGCCCTGTCCCCACGGCCAAATCGCAGGAACCTTTTGTCTTGGAACGGTAAACCTCTTCCGAACCTGAGGAAACCATCACCGCTTAGAGCTCTCCCAAAACGTAGAAATCGCTTTTCTTTTGCGTCTCCATCTGAGGACTCTGTAAAAAAACAAATGAAAGAAAGGTCATCAGAAAATGCGGCAAATATACATAGATCTAATCTGATGCTGTAAAAAAAGTTTCATCATTGATAGAATAACCAATCGAGAAAGAAACAAGTTGTGAATTCAACGCACGAGGGCCACGCCATGCAAGAACACCACACGGGGACCAATTGCTAGCAAGGCAGGAAACAAGACGCCTACCCTATTAAATCAGCTTTGGGCGAATTCGCTCAATAAATCGTTACAAATTATCTGTCTAGGTAATAATGATCGAATGGGGCGCCTGGAGAGCCACGTCAACAACGTCACTTAAAACTGACGGACAGTCGGTTGCGTAAATCACTCTAACCATAGTGATCTTTCGTCATTGGCCAATTCATGTTGTAGACGCTATCGCTTGACGGGGCGCATTTGCGTAGGGAAGGAGAAGACCTGGACTATAATTAACCTCATACATATTTCATAGAGTTTAGGGAGAGGCTAATTTCAGTGAAGACGACGATGCAGGCTGCGGCATTACGGGTCAGCTTTGGCCACATAGTCCTCTGTCATCACCGGTTTCTTGGGAATTGTCACTATCTGCTTTCTGCCCAGCTATCAACCTGACTCATGAAAATTCATCCGACTCAGAGTTCCTCGGAAGGTGGAATCTCGTCGCGTGTTTTCACCTTCTCATCCCCCAGCCCTTTAATTATTTTCACACTTTTCTCAGGACTACTTTCTTTCCCGACTCACGAAGTGCCAAAGTTCATTTTCGCTAACTCCCAGAATGGGACCATCATCGTCCCTGAGTTTTCCTCACCCTACGCAATGCTTTAAAATGCTTCTCTTCGTCGTTTCTTTTTCCAGTTTATTGTTAATCCGTTTAACCCCAAAACTGTCATTTGACCCCACCAATATTGTTACAAATGACATTAAGTAGGTCCTGAAATCCCAACCGATAATGACACCAATCGATCATCTGAACTAAACGTGAAGTATTGTACATTTTGTCCGGTTTATTAATGCTTTATACGTTGAATTCACATGAAGACATGGCGGATAGGTACTGAGATCGTAAACATTTCACATCTGGTGCCTTCGCTGCGCAGGTTGTTGTTGTCATAACTAACGCCGTATAGATACCTGTATTTTACCACTGTTACCGACCGTCTATTACGAGCAAGAGATGTCTGTTTTTATGTACCACAAGTCTCATTTGTTTTTATGATGTCATCATTACATGTTAAGCGCTATTAACTGTATCAGGTTGTTTATCAATACTAGTGTCCAGAACACAGTGTTAACCAACTTTAGTTCTGGTGTCAGCAATGCTGGTGTTGTTAGTAAGGACGTAAGCTCTAAGGTCGGGTGGAGAGGTTTGTCTGTATGGCCTAGCTGTGGTGTTCAATTTACCAATTTTGTCAATTTTGCGTGGATTATACGAAACATTTGCCTTGCATAAATGATAGGAGTGCCTGTGTTGCGGTTTTATGTTTGCTGTTAATTATGTTTATGGAAACTGATATCTCGCTGATTATAACCCACGAAGTCCTAGCCGGCGACAATTGTCACTCGGTTGCAATGGGCTATTTGTTCCAATACATTCAACATCAGCAAAACAATTAATGGCTTAAATATTGTAGGTGATTTGGCGAGTAATGATACATCGTCAAAAAATCGATTTATTCGTAACGTAAAAAATGTTTTGGTTTTCATTTTCATCTTGACAAAGCCCTGTGGCTAGAAAGCTAGTCTACGTTACGAATGGCACATAAATATTGTCATTAGATAAGCCATAACGTCAGCTTCAGATACATTTGTTCTCAAGCCAAGACCACAAGATACACGGATGGCAAGCATGCTTTATTCATTGAGTAGCATGTTCTTATCATATCGTCCTACTTCCTGCATATTAGCCGATACGTTTATCTGCGGGTCAATGAAGACAAGCATGAAAGTCAGTGAAGACAAGCATGTTGCACGCATAGTCGGTATAGATGACGGCTGCACGATGATACAAAAGGACTAAACAACTATAATCCCTTTGAATTCATGTACTATCTTACCTAATTCGGATTAGGCCATGACAATTGGTATGTGTAAGTTGTTACTGTTTTCTTCCACAACATGAACAGTTTGAATAAAACCCTAACTGAGGTAATTGCCAAGAGTATCTATTTAATTTCCTCCAATTTCCTCAAGCAGACCCACGTATACAAATAAAAGTATAATAACACGTTGTCATTTTTACTATAATTTACCATTCACAGACGAAGTTATTGGCGTCATTTTCACACATAACGAATGTATAACGAATGCCAATTTAAGAAACAGTGCTTGGATATTCGTCACCTCACGTATGATGTATGCGCTTGTAGACCTACACAGTTTCTATTATTGTGCCACGGATGTTTCCGAAAACTAGAACTGCTTCGTCTAATCTATATTCAATTGTTGCAGATTAGCGTTTTGTAAGTATCAATACACCAGTGCATATTTATCACCATATTTTCAGGTACATATCAGTTACCAAAATCGATATCAAAAAGTCTCTATTTTTTGTTTTGCCCTGAAATAGGGGAATGAAATGGAAAATGTCTTAAGCATGCGTTATCTCACAGATTCGATACTGACCGATGTCTTCTGTTCCAGTGAATGAAGGAAATTTCAACAAAAATAGCAACTTGACGTGAATCACTGCAATGCTAATTTATGATATGACTCGTAGTAAGATCACACTGAGGTGGAGGACAGAAGTTAACTTCTTATATGATGATAGATTTGATTGTACATACAGAAAGAATTTTTTTAGAATCTCTTTCCTTTTTATTTCTCGTTGAGAAAATAGAGAAAATTCAAAGGCATAGGTGATTAGGGTCTTACCCTAAAGCATAAAAAAGGACCAAGAAGCAAATAATTGATACTAAACTGAGAAAGTAATGTGAGAAAATTGAATTTACTTGCGGGCCCAAAAGGTTGCAGTAATTTTTTCTTTCAAAAATGTGGTTTTACGCCAGGAATTTCAAAGAAATTTTGAAACAGAGCTTGATGGATAATCTGATTGGATCTCGAAAAAATCATAGTGCCCGTAGTAAACCCTCAACCTTAGTCAGGTACCAGACAAACCTAATAACTTCGAGCCAGAACGGAACCAGCAAGAGCCTTCGCCATGGTTGGCCAGGGGACGAAAAGAACGCTGCAATGTTGAGTGAAAAGGTTTTTACTCTCTTTTAAGAGTACGTTTTTACTTTTAAAGTTATGCTTGAATAGTCGGAAAAGAACCCTGATTGAGAGAATTAACAAGAGGTTAGGTGTGACCATTTTGCCAACTATCACTCTGTCTTTACTACCCCCGGGTTTACTATCTATGCTGTACTCTTTAATATTTTATTTATTTATATTTATTTGTTTGTATTGAAACTGGGAATGTTACCAAATTACAACCTAGATGGGCACCGAAAAATGTTGGAATCGAGGGCAAATGGTAACCTATTAGAAAGAGCTAGCGACTGGTTGCACTGGTCATGAGTGATCACTGATTCAAATCCGTCGTATAGCACGGCCAAGGGGTCGTGTTCAAAACGTCTAATCTGCGATTCCAATTCGTAAGAGGGCCACAGACAGGTCTTACATGACCGTACCAGTAGTCGGGCAACTGGTCCTGCCACGTGGACGTTGGTGGCCGAGTAGTTGCACGGGCGATTCAGTCGCCTAGAACATACATTGGGTCTTTCCAATATCAATGAAAACTGTTCACTTGCTCCATTGGCATGTTTCCGTCCTATTTTCGTACTTTCTATACTTTATTAGTTCTTTGGCTATTTATGTTAAACGTCGTTATTGCGATAATTGATCTGGTTGACAGCTAGTATACGAATGTCTGTTTTGACACATAGGCGCGTAGCACCATTCGTACGATCGGTCGCTGATCGCCACCACAAGGCCCACAATTACCTGTATACGTTGGATCTTGTCATTATTGATGACTGCACAGCCATGCGTAGCACCAATCGTGCAATGACCTATACTACCAGTTTTACAGGGCAATCGCAGCGTCACTTACAAAAAAGTGAGAGTGGGATTGTCCAGAAACTCCCTGTCTAAAAATCTGTCCTCATCAATCTTTGTGTAACTGGGACTGTAAATTGTCGTTAAGTAACTGAATTAATATGTTATCTTGAAAACGGAATAAATAACGTTAAATAACTGTAAATTAAACAAGCACATGTATGTAAATACATATACGCTGTATGCAAACAAATTTTACATCATGCATTGTAGTCAGAATTATTAAATTTTACAAGTTAATCAAGTGGTAGTTAGAGTGGTTTGTCTTTTTTTTACTTTATTTTTTTCGGAAGTAACTTTGTCTGGGTTCTAGTGCTGAATGGCGCTGTGATTTAGGAGACAATTTACGAAAAGCAGATTTAGAAAGTTTTGTCAATGCCGGTATTTATGGAGGACGATTTCAGCCATAACGTAATAAAGTATGTCGAAAGTTGAAAAACTTGTGAAACCAATCGACCAAATCTAACTACCAGATGAAAGCATTATCTCGTACAAACACGAGAATTTAAATGTCAAAGCCATTCCATACAATGTATACTTTCTTGGATTGTGTTAAAGAAAAGGCCAATGAAGACTTCGTCTTCAAGGGTTTACTTTCCACTATTTGTGAAAATATCGGAAGCATATGCCTTATGTTTGCCTCTCAGCAAGCCTGGTTATTATGCGCTGACATGCTGGAGCGTAAAAGGCCCAGCAAAGGGAGGCTTGGAACTGTTCGGGGCAGAGCAAATATCGTCCAGTGAGTTGAATTTGCTTTTACCAAAGAATATGTCCATGCATGGCCCATGGCAATTTTGAAAAATGGCTACCAATGTGCAAGATAAAATTAGATTTGGGTCCGTCCATTACCGGTGAGCCCGTAAAGGGAATGTCCCCCTTGTAGAGCCAACAGAGCAGACATGTTGCTTTACACGCCCGTCAGCTGCTCGGAGAGGCGCTTGGGGAACTGGCTCTGTTGAGAGTGCTAGAGCACGGTGGTTAATAAAGCTTTCGTGAGGCACGTCATAACCCTCTGTGTAAGCCTACAGACCAGGCGGCTTGAAAAAACAAGCACTTTTTTTAGGCACTGCCTTATAACTGATTCGATTAGAAGCCGATGTAGCTGACCTCCCCACAAAGGTCGATGGGGTTAGAACTCATCCCGCTGTGTTGAATAGCCGTCAAGTTTTAATGGTTGGATTGAGAGCCGTTAGATATCCTGACAGGGACACCGGTTCTTAATCTCCCCTTCAAAATTTAGTTGTTCAACCCATCATCAGATTTAACTCAAAAGTGACGAATTTTGGTGTCAGAAATAGGTTCGAGATAAAATGGCGAGACGCAGCTGTTAATCCACATGTCTTTCTTTGTGAAACAAGGTGTCTCACGGACATATATATATATATATAATATATATGATAAATATATGACAAAACTGTTTCTTTGGGTGCATATATCATAACCATAACTTTGTGGCGTTCCTATACCGGATAAAATAATACAACGTCTATTGTCTTTATGTTACCAAAAACAGCAAACACAGAGAAATCTACTGATTTAAGGTTGTGCGACCACGAATGGTATTGTTTTCGTAAAACCTTTCCAAACAATGACACACAATAGAATTGCCATGGTGAAAAAATAAACCTTTGGGCTCATAACTCCATATGTAGGTATTCCATCATGTTTGTTTGCAGTAAACGAACGAAAAAGCATTTTTCCCAGAAGTATTTATTTATTTATTTGTTTGATCGGTGTTTTACGCAGTACTCAAGAATATTTCACTTATACGACGGCGGCCAGCATTATGGTGGGGGGAAATCGGGCAGAGCCCGGGGGAAACCCACGACCATCCACAGGTTGATGAAAGGCCTTCCCACGTAGGAAGTCAGCTTAAGGTGGACTTGAACTCACAGCGGCCGCATTGGTCAGAGGCTCCTAACCGACGGAGGCCCCCTTCCCAGAAGTAAGCTCATAACAGTTATTATGTCTCAGCCATGAAATGCAAAAACCCAAGCACTATTCCCAGTGCGAAAGCAAAAGGACCATCAGTGCCACGGGGTATAAAAGGTCACAGTTCTATTTGCCTACAGCCTCTCAGACTAATATAAAAATACCCCGTTAGTAAATACTTATATTGACTTTCATTCCCGGAAAGACACATAATGTTTAACTCATAGACGAAGGGAAAAAAACCCGATATTCTCTCTTAAGAAGATAACCATCGATCAGTAACAAAAATGGCGCAGAGAGAAATGCACGATGTCTCTTGGGCTGCCCTCATGGGATAAAGTTGAGCTTGAACTAAGACTGAGAAATAAGACTTCTTATGAAATCAAATTGCCTTTACTATATCATAGGCTCAGAATCTGATACCCTTAGTAGGTTTTTGAAGAAAGCTATTAGTGGGCTGCTTAACCTGTTGGGGGAAATCCTTTTATATGAACATTGTTCGAAAAAAATTTACCAGTAACAGGCCTTTAGCTCAGAGTGGAATTGCTAGGTCAAGTGCAAAAGCTCACTTTGTCTCCAATGCGACAGTCCAACTGCTGTGCTTTAAATTCTCAATAATTATATATAAAACACTGAATGTTGTGGAAACAAAGAGGTTTTGAAGCAGAAAGTTCGTTAATCTTTTCAAGTAGTTTTACGTCTATTAATCATATTAAATCTGTTGGTTTCATTGCAAAAGGCCACACTTTGGAGAGTACAGTCAGAGCAGCGACAACAGAGCGATCGCTGGCAAATGGCCACACGTAACCGGCAAAGTCCAGCCTCTTCTCAGTTTATCTCAGTTGGTGTTTTATGCTATATTTTCGTGTGAATGATTAAATCGTAGCTACTCAAATGCCTCCTATATCTATGGCTTCAGAACTCTATGACTTAAGCAGAGAAAACAACACGGTGAAGTAAAATTTGCTACTCATAATCTAAATATCTGGTTGATGCAATCAAGGCAGTAAAACCTATAAACAATATTTAATCACGAAAAATGAGACGCATATATTTGGGTCATGGACAGTTTTCAGTCGCTCTGTTTTCTTTATGTGGCTACACAAACCAACCTGTTTTCTAGAGGGACAAATAAACTACTTACTTGTACGTACAGCGGATATTAAATAATTAACAGTGCTAGTCTTGAATAAAATCTACTCGTTTTCTTTGACCGCTATTATCCTTGTCATAACAACGAAAGTAGAGCTATACAGAGAAACACGACCTACGTATATCTGTCATGGCGCGGTAGGTTTGATCGCCACAATAGTGGTTCCTTATCGCCAGCCCTCCCCGTTGTCATCAGAGATGGCCTCGTGTCTAAGTGTTATCGCTCTACAAAGCACCGGCCAGTGAATGCCCCAGGCAAGGCTTTCTGTCGTTAAGTGTTGACAAAAATCGGATATAAGGCTAACAGTTAGCCGCAGCCTCTCCAATAAGGTTAAAGCACGTTCAGGGCAGTTTTAAAGAACAACTTTGAGTAACACTGACATCAGCTTTCCGGTACTTCCGCGATTCCTTTCAGTTCTTCCGTCAAACTGTCAATGTACTTTTCCGGAAACTTCACCTGTTTCCTTGTTACACCTACAAACTGTCTGTGGAACAAGATCTGTTTTGAGAGAAGAGTGAAGACGCCTTCTCACATCCAACGGCAAACATCCACAAAAAGACATTAGGACATTCTCCTCTTGACAGCAATGTAAGGCACTTAGTACAGCTTCAGAACAAAATACTCCAAGTAATCACTTAATCCAAGAAACCCTAGAAAAGTAGCTCCCTAATTTATGTCATGGTTATGAAGTTCATGTTAAATATGAATTAACGGCAAATACCCTAATTATGACATCGAAACCCACAAAAAGTATACAATGAACTGCCGCGAAGTTAGGTGAGAAGGTGACACAGCCTTTACACGCGGAGAGAGCGGCATTTGTGTGCAGTAATCCAAATCTCTTTATCCGCCATGTGTAATGGTTATGTTTAATACGTTAGCTGTCTAAAGTTGATGTATTTGTTTCAAATTTACCATGACTAGTATATGCACAAAATTTTGACGATATGGTACTGATCAATCTCCTGTGGCTAGACTGTCAGCTTTCGATATAGGTAGTTCAGCTAAGGTCAAGGATAAAAGGAGATAACTTCATTATTCAGATTCTGCGTTCATAGGAATAGGAAAAATAGTGTTTTAGTTCAAGGCCACCAATTGACTGATGCATTTCGATTTTACATATTGGCGGCCAATACAATTCAACCGTAATACACATATTCCTAAAAAAAACAAGCACAGGCCAAATCATTTTTCTCCACACATGAGCAAGATGATAATATCATTATTCGGGCAAAAATCGTTCGTTTTAGAAAAACATGTGTATTTAAAGGGACTTTACGAAGGAGAACAGGTTAGCCTCAAAGTTAAGACCGCTTTATTATGCTGTGATCTTCTGGTCTGCTATTGTACCACGGCCTTAGTATAAACCGATCCGGTTATTTAGTCACGTTAAGACCACTTATACAGAAACTGTCGTTATGTATTACGAAAAATAATGTTTATCTGTATCAATATTGCATATTAATATATTTTACTTTATTTCACTTGTGAAAAATTACTTGTGCCATCCTGTAGTAACAGTGACCCTGTTTTCAATTGCCAATGGGCTAGATGAATTCCTATAATCATTCATTCATTATTTGCTTATGATGTAAGTATGTATACTTTGGGTTTTACGTCGTAATTTTTCGGCCATATGACTTCGAGGAGTCATGAGATGTAGATAGATATACTGTGTCTTCTTGTAGCAGGGCGAGTCCATGCCGCCAAAGTGCTACCACACTGAAGCATCATCCCGAAGACACCAGACACGACACCCCACCGAGTCACATTATACTGACACCGGTCAACCAGTCCCGTTTCCTTGCTCTAACCTTTCGGTGCTGAGTGCCAAGCGAGGCAGCTACAAGTAACATTTTTAAAGTCTTTGATATGACTCGACTCAAACTATTATGCGGGGCCTCCGTGGCTCAGTCGGTTAGCGCGCTAGCGCAGCGTAATGACCCAGGAGCCTCTCACCAATGCGGTCGCTGTGAGTTCAAGTCCAGCTCATGCTGGCTTCCTCTCCGGCCGTAAGTGGGAAGGTCTGCCAGCAACCTGCGGATGGTCGTGGGTTTCCCCCGGGCTGGGCCCTGTTTCCACCCACCATAATGCTGGCCGCCGTCGTATAAGTGAAATATTCTTGAGTACGGCGTAAAACACCAATCAAAAAAAAAAAAAAAAAAAAATCAAACTATTATGCCACCGAAACGGTCTGCTTACATAGAAATGATGATTTGTGCGATGATTTTGTTTGCTTAAATATGATAAACTATATCGATAAGTGGAGTAAATCATGCGCTTGGGTAAATACGATGGGCTCCCCTGGTAGGAGTTGATCGTTTGAATTTAATAAATACAATACATTATCCAGGTAAGTTTATTGTTTGCTTTTATAAAGATGACGTACGGTGCCCATAGTCGTGTTTATTATATTACTTAAATATCACGACGGCCTTTGCGGGCAGGCAGAGTTCGGTGTTTTCTTGCATAAAGAAACTGCTTACCTTTTTGTACATACGCCAAAGTTTCACATAATTGCAAGATGCCAGGGTCTGAAAGTAACTGTGAGTCTGCGCATGCGGATAGGTCAGCCATCACACCGGAACTTGCCCATTGTATTATGACAAAACCCAGCAGATAATGCAGGGGCCGGCAGTACATGGTTGCCCTTCCAACAGATATCTGAATGTAGAAGAAAACATACAAGATCAGTTCTTTTTCAAATAGTTGCAGAAGTTTATGCCGTATGAGGATTTCCAGAACCATTCTGGACAATTAGCCCATCATTCTTAAAGACATTAATCAAAGGGCGAGATAACTCTCTAGAGTTCTAGATTTAGTTGTTGAATTCATGTAATAACGGGTTTCTTATATTTCATGAACTGGCCCTTGTTTACTTCATAAAACAAAAAGCTAGTGCTCTAACAAAAATTACTAACTTGGTAACGTTAGCTTTTTCACACAAGGACAAAAAAGCACACAAAAGTTCCAGATCTGGCTCTTCAGATGATAGTTTCGGGAGTTTTCAATAAAAATGCGTTGCTACATGATTTAATAGTTGAAAACAGCTAAATTCGTCAAAGCAAAGGTATGTTAGCGACAAGTTGATCGTCAGTATATTAATAGCCTACGCAATCTATGATTTATGTCATAGCTTTCACAGATCATAAAGGTCACACATTAATAACATCCTTTACTTGTTCTGTTACATATAACACGCCGTCTGCGTATTTCAAACGAACAGAAAGCACCCAGTTAAAGCTTCCCGAAGACTGTTGTTGATAAGACGGCTTAGAACATCTGGCCCTATGTGAACTCAACGTGACAACGAAGCTACATGTATAGCTGGAGCCCCCGACCAATGTGACGTAAATAATACGTTCACGTAAAACTTAGATCTGGATGGTAGGTTTCAATCATATTTAATTAATTAAAATCAGACTTTGAAATGTCCAACGTAAGACCCATTGTTTTGTCTTTCGCTCATCAAAGAATACAAGGGTTTGTTTTTTTGTTTTGTTTTTTGATTGCGGGAACATTTTTTTCCATTGCAGCTGTCCAGAGATGATGTGTGTTCATATCCGTGAGGGATACTCACCCCCTAAGCCTATCGTTAGATCAACTAAACTGTAGCTTTGTTTCTTAATACTTCATAAGTTTCCCAAACACACAAAGGGACTAGGCAGATAAATGGGGTAGCTTCTTCTAGCAATGGAACTAATATTACTACCGGTACATAATTTGGCTGATAATTCTGTTCTTTCTTACGAGTTTTACTGAATTCATTGCCTTTACAGTATTGAGAATGCGGAAGAGTGGTGAGTGCTTGCAGATGAAACTCTACCCCTTATGTTTATCCCCTGACTTAATGTCCCTCTTTACATAAGCTGGAGAAGTCTGATCTGATGTAGTTTAGCGTATTAACTCTGGTTATTCGACCGTGTGTTATACACGACATTAAGCACCCCTAAGCGTTTGGCGTCACGAGGACACAAGGCTTCCTCGAAACAATACAGAAGTTTGATTTCATACGTCATATTTCCAAACTATATATAACGGAGTAAAATTGTATCATAAGGATCAAGATCAGAACTTACCAAGAAAAACGAGCATTCGGCATTGTTAAATTCTGCGAAAATCCTAATGGGTTAACGTTTTGTATATATATACCTACTTGGATTGATTTGTGTCTAGTCTAAGTAAAATAACAGCCAGTAATACCGGAATTGACCCTTAGGGCGTAGTCTCCGATGGTTTCCGTGTTTGGTTCAAGGAAGTCCGAATGAAGCTGGCACCTGGTCAAAGGTTCGCCCGTGGATTTGCGAGAGTTTTGATCTTGTCAACGCTTCGCGCCCCCAATAACTTCCCGATAACGTCAGAAACAGCCCATTGGCAAAAGTAGCGGCAAAGAAAGGATTATGTCAAAACCACTTGCTGCAGACAAAGAGCGCGAGATGGAGATTATAGAGTCTTGGACTGACGGGAGATCAACAGCAGCCAAAGAAATAAATGGCCAACTGCTTCCTAATCACTGATGCTCCTTAGTCCGTGGCACCGTGAAGGATGCACCCACAATACTGATAGCTCGGGGAAGAAGACGCCAGAGCCACACTGTTGCCCCGTGCGAAGAATAGGTAGGAATGATACTGTCACCTCGAACGAAGAATGTGGTGTAATGCACATCTGCGCCGTTGTCATCTCCCATACACAACAGGTAGCAACTGACTACGGTGAAACATGCAACGGTATTTAATTAACATTGCTTTAAAGTTCTAATTAACTCATCGCTGATCGATGATACCGGTTATCGATCAATTTACTGTTTACCTTGAATTACCTACATTCCTGTCAGTGAGGGTAGCAAATTTAATAAGGCACCGTTATGTGAGAAATTCACCCTATAGCATTAGCGTTTCTAATTGCCATGTTGTTATGCACAAACACAGACGACCTCATCTTGACAATCAAGTTATTCATTATGCGAATGAATCCCAGTCTTCCAGTTGTCAACAGCGATGCACTGAATAAAAACTTCATCAGTATTAATTAGTTTTTATGACGGTTCTTTAACAATATTGATCATATCGATATTTGCTTATTAAAAATATTCAAATCGCGGCGTCGACAGCAGGATATTTGAATACTACCTAAACTGTTGTCTGAGCAAACCAGTACAGTACCATTTACCGTGTAGCTTATTTGCTGCGTTAATATAGACTTTAACTTACTACAAGTAATAAAGAGGAAATTGAAACTTGGGAATGTCGTTCATGGCTGGGATAGATTGATTATTCACTCTTACCTTGGAGATGACTTTCTTCGACTTCGGAATCACCAGTTTATATATAATTCACAGCAAATTACACACGGACCGTATCCCTTTTGTGGCCTCGCGGATGGGAGATGCTTTTGACTCCCTCTGGTGTGCCGCTGCTCGGTCCGTCACAAGTTCCAGTGAACCATCGAGTAAGCTAGAAGCTTTTTAACTGGTTAGTCACGTGGTCTGTTCTAGTGACGAATCCAGCCTTCGACTGGACGGTGACTACTGCGTTGTATTCCGCCCACTCGACGCTCCCGTCTCCATGGCTGCATGGTCATAAGGCGTTCATTGATGAAGGACTATCCTCTGTAGGGTAACAGAGAAAGGGCCTCAAGGGGGACACCCCTTCGATTCGGAAAACAGGAAACATTACCTAGAATATCCAACTCTTTTAAAGAGATGAAGCCGAAAAAAAAAATTAAATGTATATTAAGTCCCCGATGAAATGTAACTTCTGGCGTTTGGGATTTAAAAAAAATTACAGTGCTAAGCACTAAGTAAGACTACATACATTAGAACCTTTATTTCTCTCAGAAAACAAAGAATGCGGAACACTTGTACTTGTAATTTGATTTTCGGTTGTTGATTTGTGAACACTATATTTGCTGCATGATCCGCTGTCCGATTAAACATTCTCAACCACGTGCGTCAGAGTACCGTATTGTTGTCTCAGTAAACGACACCACTACAGATAACAGAATAATAGCCGAGTTAAATGCAACGCTGCTTTATGCAGTGTGAGATATCAATAGAAGGGGATCTCAAGCAGTTAGCATACATGTAGCGTGGAAATCACAGTGAATGTGCCTCGTCAAGATAATTGTTCATACACAGACAATAAACAGATTTCAGTGTTCAGTATGGTCGATTCAACAAGTTTTTCACGAAACATGTGAAAACAGTTCATCACTTTATCATATCTTATCGACGTTTTGACCATATCTATATTACTTTGTACGCATCAGTTTACATCACCAATGCGGTCAGTGTGAGTTCAAGTTTAGCTCATCCTTGCTTCCTCTCCAGCCGTAAGTGGTAAGGTCGACAAGCAACCTGCAATGGTTGTGGGTTTCCCCCGGTTTCCTCCCATCATAATGTTGGCCGCAGTCGAATAAGTGTAACCTTCTTGAATACGGCGTAAAATACCAATCAAATAAATATATAATCCCCTGCGTTATGCTATTTACGCTATCCAAATATACCTGGTCAGGCGGGAAAGCTAGCTCCTTGGATTATACCATATTTCTCGACGGTTGGTCCCTGCCCGATGAGGTCGCAAGTTCGAATCCAGCTCACGTTACATTTCTAAAGGTTGTGGTTTACCACGGGCATTAGTTTAATTTCCAGATTGTTCAATAATGTGAAGTTTTTCCTATCGTTAACCACTACTAAAGAGACTATACCGGAGATCTTTGATAAAACACAAATCTTATCGAAATTTTTCCTATTTTTACCTATTTTGTTTCAGAATAGTCCAAATAGTCACAAAATATCACCGCTAAAAATTGGTAATAATGTGTATGTAGGCTTGAGGTTTTATGATGATCCCAGAACTTTCGACTTCGAGGTAGACAGTCTAAATATTAGGCCAGCGAAGTGGGCAAGTGCTTAACACCATGAAAAGTGTAGCTACGCGTCTGATATCTAATGGAAGGCAGTAATTTGAGCTATTTCTAAGTAAATATAAAAAAGTATATGATAAGCGAATATGTTTTTTTTTTGGCAAAAAAGTGTAGCATCTTTAAACTGAAGTGAATCCCTTCTCGTGTGTACGTCTGTACTGGTAATCAAACTTAATGCACAACTGGTGTATATATAAACTTAGGAATCACTACTAAACTTAAACGGATAGCTTTAGTAAAGGATCTGTATTTTATTAATCACAATTAAACTTAATCACATGGGCCTGTGTATTACTAATCACGATTGAACTCATGTGATGGGCCTGTGTATTACTAATCACGATTGAACTCAAGTGATGGGCCTGTGTATTACTAATCACGATTGAACTCAAGTGATGGGCCTGTGTATTACTAATCACGATTGAACTCAAGTGATGAATTCGTGATGGGTAAACACGATCAAACGATCCAGTGAATCTTTAAACGCGATTTAACTTACTCGAAGAGATTTTGTAGCTATAATTAAGATTAAACTCATGCAAAGTGCTCTTTATTGGTAATCAAGATTAAACTTTTGGAAAGGTAATTGCCATTAAACTTAACACAAGGGCTTGAATATTGATAAATCGCGTAACGGTAATTGCGAATTTAACTGGCATAAAGGATTTGTGATAAAACCTTCAGTGGGTTTTGAATTGTGCGATGTTTCTAAGATGTTGTAAGCTACGACAAGATTGCGCATCGTGTCGTCTCTAGTTATGGACCATTGTTTAGCGTAAGTATTTGCAGTAGGCCAATAGCGCAGAATATCACAGACCACCGGTGATTGAGAGATACAGTTATTGTGTGATATCGCCCTTTTACACACAAATAGGTACCTAAAGGTGGAACTTCTAGTTGGTCAGACGACGCCACTTCCGCTAAATAACCACATAAAATATCATGTACCTAAAATATGGTATTGTGATATTGCAAGAAAATGTTGAGGTTCCGCTCACGTGAATGCTTTGTGTACCTTAAACACAACTTAATATAAGTTAATCGTTTGCGTATCGTAAACACAACTTAACATACGTGAATGGTTTGTGTATCGTAAATACAATTTAACATATGCGAATGGTTTGTGTATCGTAAACCTAACTTAACATACGTGAATGGTTTGTGTATTGTAAACATATCTTAACATACGTGAATGACTTGTGTATTGTAAACACAACTTAACCTACGTGAATGGCTTGTGTATTGTAAAACCAGCTTAACCTACGTGAATGGTTTGTGTATTGTAAACATAACTTAACATACGTGAATAGTTTGTGTATCGGAAACCCAACTTAACATACGTGAGTGGCTTGTGTATCGTAAACACAACTTAACATACGTGAGTGGCTTGTGTATCGTAAACACACAGCTTAACATACGTGAATGGCTTGTGTATTGGTAATCACGGTTAAACTTACGCGAAGTACCGGTGTACGGCTAGCCACTGTTAAACTTACGCGTGGGGCTCGTGTATTTATTTCATTTATTTGATGGATGTTTCATGTCGTACTCAAGAATATTTCACCTTTACAACGGCGACCAGCATTATGGTGGGGGAAAACCGGGCTCGTGTCGGGCTCGTGTATGGAATATCACTATTTAACATAGGTTATACATGTATGTATGGAGTGAGTACTGAATTTCAGATCAGCATAGGAAACTTTACTCACCTTCACACCCAATAGCATTGTCAGTCTAAGACCACACTGCCCTCTTTTGCAATGTTGCTGTGTATGTAAATGTCCAATTGGTTTACTACGAAAGAACACAGGAAACATGAACACATGCAAAAATTGAATCTCATGGATTCCATTCGTTATGCAACAGAACAGAGATCTCTTTTTGGAAACAATAGGTATTGCATATATATATTCGCTCACATCCAACAAACGATGTATTGGCATCACTGGCTAAAACATCGGCTTCTGTGTAATATTTGTTAAAAGAAAACATTTGTGCTAAACTGCCGGTTATTCTCTTGTTGCTCTTGTCATGACTGAAAATATTCCAATTTTTCATAGTCTGCTCATGAGATTACCAAATACTGCATTATTGCCTGCCGACAGATGCCTCCGACTCCTACTTCCAGACATCTGTGGTATATGATATGGAAAAACAGCAAGAAATACACGGCCTCCGAGTCTCCTTATGCCAGCCAAAGTTGATACGAGCCTCCAAGCCGTCGGTGTAAAGTCACGCCAAACTAGTCCGTCAGGGGCTCACCTTCCGCATCCGGTCATTATACAGGTTGACCTCAATTTTCCAACGCGAAAATCGCACGCAACTGCTTGACGCCGCAAATACAGCAACATGTTAGGATCCAAAGAATATACATACATGCAAGTCTTGGTGGCTTCCAAGAGTATGTTTTTATATACCAGTACATTGCATATTAACCTTATTACCAGCGACATGTACTGACACTTCATGTGACTGACATGTACAGTCAGCCACATGAAGTCATACAATGGTTTTTCTGTGAATGCAAATAGAGAGCACTAAAGGACATTGCCATACCGAGAAGTAAGGGAACGTTTAAACCGTTAAAGCTTGTCCTGAGTTCGGTGTGGTTTGTTTGACTGGTTGATTAAACCATGTTGGAAGCTAAAAAATAATCCGAAAAGGGCGTCCCATGAATACATTGGCAAGAAACATTCATTGGAATTAATAACTAAACAAATTACGCATATTAGCATGTAACACGGCTGGCTATACTTGATCATTTAGTAATTAGATAAATTGCACTGATATAGTATTTCTTGAATGAAATTAAATTCAATTCAAATTCAAAGCGTGAAATAAACATTTACTTTCCTTTTCAAATACTGACTAAATGTGATTCCCTGCAATGTGATGATTAAACAGGGCGAGGGTTAAGACAGTTACAATGATAAGTTACCCTCTTTACCGAACCACATCTACATGTTCTAATATTACTATGAAAATATTTTCGCATTTCCTGCTGAAATTGTTCTGGACCATAAAGTTTTAAATCTCTGAACAGCTTTGTTCTCCGTATTTTGTCTGCAAGTTGTACTGTTTCGCAGAATACCCAGGATAAACCAGAAATTCTGACGCAGGAGTGGAAAGACTGGCCCCAATAACAATCTCCGAACGGTATTTTTCAAGGTACACATATTATTTTTGTTTCCAATTCGACACTCGATGGCGACCGGAATGAGACATTGCCTTAGATGTGTACAGGCCAGACGTGTGTTTACTTTCAGCTAATGAACCTTTGTCTCAGCCCATAGACTTGTGGGTCGGGAACTGCCACGTCTCTTCTCGCAGCCTCCAGATGTTTAATTGAATTGCACGTGGTTCGGCTGGGCACGTTGACTAACGACGAGCCGTGCACCTTATAGACACCGCAGCCGGAGTCCGTTCGGTCGAGTCTCGTAAAGACGGCAGCCGTAAAAGGAAAACTAATCAGCCGATAAATACGTTAAAACACTATGGCTATAGAGCAGTGGTCCTGTTGCTTTCTCCTGGCCATTCTGTCATCGGTTATTCTTCCCCAGGCCTTCTTTGAAATCTCCAAATTTGACGGCGATCACTGCTAAGAATACAAGGAAGGAATTAATACATTTAGCCTAGGGATGTAAGTGACTTTGCTGAAAGTCTAAAAAGAAATCGCTAGGGATTAAAATACATCCAGACGAAGGGTTTTGTGGTTTTAATGGCATCATGTTCTTCCACAAACATTTCCTATTATTAATGCAAAATCTGTCAACCTTGGATATGTAAAGAAACATAGTATTTCGTATCGTCGTCTTGTAACCAGATCATCTTACATATTAACATAGCAACATTCCAAGTAGAACACTGAGCTAAAAAGTAATCCTGGAAGTGCTAGTTGTGACAATATTGTTTTTTTATTGAATGCAGCTTTCAGCTTTTCACTTCTGAACAATCACTCGTGATGGTGATCTTAAAGAGTTCAAAAGGTTTATCGTTTGCCATCTCGAAGTGGTCGTAGTGCATCGCTGTTCTTTAGTGTTTCGCTGGACAGTAACCATTCATTCTGTGTGAACACCTTCAGTGGTGGCTGCCGTGAAACATGGAGTCCAATTAAAGATAATTGTACACTGTTATATTCAAGATGTGCTGAGAAGACGCATCAATCAAGTGTTAATGACTGTCCTCAAACCACGTTCAAATGAAGCATGAAATCATTGCATATAATGGTTTCTTGTATATGAATTCGTTGCAACTCTGTAAAACAAAACTGTTATACTTTCACAATGTAGGAACAGTACACGTCTAATGCAAATGTCTGGCCCCATGGAAACTGAGGATATAGATTTAAACATTTACAAACATTGCAGAGGACATTGCAATGTGTCTGTACTAGTGTCATCAATGTTTCTCACAAAAGCGTCCATAAATGTAGCTACGCGTTGTTTTATAAAGGAACGAACGGGAAGCTGATCCACAAAACTATTTCTGACTTTGTGAAAATTTAAAATATGGTTACTAGAAAATGACCACTTAATCAATGTTATGTTCATACAAATGTGTCAAAATTTCATCTTCTGGTACCAAAACCAAGCATTGCACAGAGGTTTTAAGTTTTCACTTAAATCAAAATAGCTTGTGGAATACGGCCAGATCCGTTGCTTCTCTTTGGTATGTTGTTTTTGTTTCTTGTTTGTTTTTTTTTTCTCTCCAAACGTTTTTGAAAGCCTAAATAATTTGTTGTGAATCCAGGAATTATGCGATGTCTGACTCTTGCGAAATCCCGTGTGGAGGAAAGACTCACAGCACCCCAGGCAGAGATTTACCTGACAAGGGACTTCGCTCTACCCTCATTTCAGAGAGAAGAAAATGATATCAGGGCAGCGACGTTAGGAAATGTTAGGAATTAAACACGGGATTGGTGAAACAATACACAGCTGAATTCTCAAGCAGTACTCAGCTGTATTCTTTGATTAATTTTTGCAAGGTGCTGTAATTAGTACCCTACAACAAAACCAATGAAAATACCAGAATCACACACTTCAACAAGGCTTCAACAATAGAACAGCTACCCAAAATAAAGCATTTGGAGGCCAAATTTATAATTTCACTCACTCACGCATTTGGCTGGTGTTCGGCATAGCAAAGCAGTACTTACATTTTTTGCGAGAAAATGTCTTTTAACTGTACCTGTTGGGAATACAAGTAGAGTGCAAATGATAAGCCTGAATATTTGGCAGGAAAAAATATAATTAAAGCAAAGAAAAATTTTCAAATGTTAATGACATCTATAGTGAATTGTCATATATATTGAAGCAGAATGCGTAGTTGTGTGTTATTATCTATAACACTACCTGAAATAATATTTCCTATTGGCCTTCTATGTCAAATTCTACCGCAATATGGCCATTCTTTCAAAACCCATTTGCAATGCCTGAGGCCTTTGATTGGTTGGCAGCTATCTATTTTTAGCCAATCCTTTTGGACAGATTACAGTCAAACGCTTGTCAAAAGCAGTTGGAGGAATGCCTTCGGTTAAAGCCAGAGATCACAAAAGTGGCTTAAACAGTATTGGCATATAAAATTCTGTATAAAAAATATTATAAAATTTTTACAGGGTTGCCCTGTAGGGAATAATATCTCTACAACCTCGTTGCAAGGGTAAACCCGCCCGATGCCTTGACTTTTAATATCATGTTTTGCGTTACTGCTGATGTGCATACCTTTCTTTCAAATGTGTGGACGTACTTGTTTTTAAAATAAAAAAATATTACTGCATGCAAATTATGCCACCTTTCCTTACCATTTTTGTCAGTGGTTAAAAATATAAAGAATTTTAACGTTTTTCGTTGTGAGAAAAAAGGTATCTGACAGTTAGGTAATGTCTAACTCAGGCAAATACGTTTTCTAAACCTGCTCACCCCTCTCGTATCGCATACCTTCGTGTTCTCTTACTTTGGAAAACCAATGAATACTAATTTCAACGTGGGTAAGAAGGCCCATACCTCTTATCTATATTTTTACCAATTTCACTGGCATTTTACGTGTCAACGTTTTAGTTAAAGAAGTTGCTGAGGAAAAGGTTCTCACTTCCTTTTTACGGTGTCATTTTGTTGGAGACACGCAAGTAGCTGATGTTTTCTTTCATGCAAACTTCTTTTTGTCGTAGAAAAGTGTCAGTTCTATAAAAACAAAACTGTTGTTTCTGATGTGACAAACATTATTTTTATTTTACACTTATCACAAGTAATTAAGCTGTTTAAAGGGTTTTTTGTCCAGATGAACTGCATTGATGTTTGCCGTCTTATCAACTTCTCACCAAGTAGATCTGTATGACTGATTACATAACGAATGTACACATCAAGATGCCAAATATGAACTGACCATTGTTTTAAGTCAAGAGTCCAGTCGAGATTTTACAAAGCCATTATTTTGGACTTAAGTAAAAATATAAAACCTCTTCCCAATGTGTAGTTCTTGGTACTGAAATTTAACACGTTTGTCTGAAGTTAACATGCAATTATAACGGTGGTCGAAGTCTACGGCCAAAAAATATCCTTTAAAATTGTATTTCAAAGTTTGCCTAAAGACCTATAAAGTCTGTGTGGCAGTATAATCCATCCAATGTTCCAGCACACTTCAATTCGGAGACAAATCTTGGACTCAGTTGCACGAGTCGTACATAGAAATGGCTTCCTGGAATCGACCTACCATCTGTTAAAAAGAACCTCTTGTAACTAGATGGGAAATCGTATCACTCTGATGCAGTCGTGAGATGTGATTTTTTTCATATAGGGAAACAGGCAAAACTTACATGAACGTAAATTACATTTACTGTACATGATGCCTGTGAAAAACTGAAATGCTTTTTGCTTTATGGGAAGGCAAAAGCAAGGTCCATTAAGGTTCCTTAGGCTATTCCCGGTTTCCTCGATCTATCCATTCATCTTAGCCCTTGACCATTAAAGTTCCCTGGGCCATTCTCGGTTTCATCGATCTATCCATCCATGTTAGTCCTGATAACTAAGGTTCCCTGGGGTATTCCAGGTTTACCCGATCTACCCATCCATCTTAGCTCTTGATCACTGAGGGTTCCATGCGATACCCCTAGTTTCCATCTATCCATCCATCTTACCCCGTGAACACAGAGGTTCCCTGAGCTATTCCTCGATCTATCCATCCATTCTGGCCCGTAACCACTGATGTTTCCTAAGCTATTCCTGGTTTCCTCGATCTATCCATCCATCTTAGCCCGTTACCATTGAGATGACTTGCCCTATTCACAGTTTCCTCGATCTATCCATTCATCCTAGCCCGTCACCACTGATTTGATCTGCGCTATTCCCGGTTTCCTCCTTAAAAACTGAACCTTCATCACACGATTCGAAGGTTCTGGAGTACGGCGTTATACACTAGATATCGTAAGTGGGAAGGTCTGGCAGCAGTCTGCGGACGGTCGTGGGTTTGTCCAGGGATCTGCCCGGTTTCCTCCCACCATAATGCTGGCTGCTGTCGTAGAAGAGCAATATTCTTGAGTACGGCGTAAAACACCCATCAAATAAATAAATAAATAAATAAATAAACAGATAAATAAAGACAAATAAACAAGTCAAGTGTATCTATATTGTAGAAACGATGTAACAAACACAGTTTACATGAAAAATTATTTTTATTTCAAAATAGCACAGTTAACATTTTCGGAGAAGCTTATTTAATTGCGGCGTCAGTATAGGAGACTGGTTCCATCCTAGTCTGTAACTACTGAGGTCCCCTGGATTATTCCCAATCTCCTCGATCCATCTACCCTTTCCAGCCGTAAGTGGGAAGGTTTGGCACCAACCTGCAGATGGTCGCGGGTTTCCCTCCGGCACTGTCCTGTTTCCTGCTACCATAATGCTGACCGCCGTCGTATAAGTGAAATATTCTTGAGTACGTCGTAAAATACCGGTGAAATAAAAACATAAATTTGCACCAGACAGACAAAAACGACTAAATAGGCACCAAAAATGAGAAAAGGATAAGTGTGTCTGTAGTGTAGAAACGACGTAACAAACAATTAGAATAAAAAGCTGAGTTAATTGTTAAGAGGCCGTTTTGCTCATTTTGCATTGATGGTGACCAAATAATGTAGTTATCTGTGCAGGTGGAACTTCAATTGATGATTTGGTTTATTGAATGAATAGTGGACGCAAGCAAAATGTAGTGAATGAGCAAAGAGTACCAGGAACGGAGCGTGGCTGAAGGTATGTAATATAGAGAGTATTAACTACGTTATGAAACAGAAATCACACTACAATAATGCAGATTCCTCTGATATTTGCGCCGTCCAGACATTCAGTCCATACATGGAATGTCAGTAAACGGAAGGCGCGATCATGCGCAAAACCATGCTTACAAGGATTATGCTCGTAGGTGTGGCTTGTGAACATTAATGAGTGCGAACTTAAATGACGTCGTCTTCATTGCATTCAAGCTCATATATGTGTGTGTGCAGACGTGATCTAGCATGTACGGTTAGCCGTTGTGTCCTTTGTCCGTTCACAACTTAACTGACTGCATGATTCACGGAGTTTAACCCATTACAAGTATTCATAAAATGATAAGATTGTGAATGCTAGCTTTTTCACAATTTGATATATATTGATAAATTTTTCGGATTCTTCGGATAAAACGCCATGGCATGGAAGATTAATCTATAAGATTTTCGTCATTCCATTCATCCAGACATAGTCAGGATAGTGTTATAGCACTGTAATGCCTTAAGTTGTTCATTTTGCAAAATAGGAGAACCTGAAATTCAAACGCCCAAACAAGGATATTAAAATGGTTTCTGGAGCTATTGTTTCCTCTCTGCTTGATTTTGGGACCTCATAGGTCAATGTCGCCATTTCTCTTTCATCTGGTTGTTTCCTGAAGAGAGACAAGAAGGGTAAATTTCCCATATGTAATGCAATGTGTGAAATAAATATTCGGATTTGAAAAAAATAAAAAGAACAAAACATTGCCGAAAACTTCCAATGGTCTTTTGTACAGTGTTATATGTTGCTATCTCCCTAGCGTTTACATGAACAGGTTTAGAGTAAAATTCCAACTGAGGTAAATAGACTAAAGATGGGATTTCAATGGTACGGTATGATCCTTTGCCAACTATCACATTCACACCGCTCCTTTAGTTCTCTATACTGCAGTTATTCACATGACCAATAAATATCACCAAGACATCTTCTTATTTGAATCACCGGCCCTGGATATCACAGTTGGTAGAGTGTTTGCTTCGGGAGAGGTAGATCCAGGATCAATCCTGGGTCGAGTCACACCTGAGACTTTCAAAGAGGAAGTTGTAACTCAGTGGCTTAGTGAAGCAGCACTAGATAAAAGAGAGGCGGAAATCGGTCCTGCAATAAGGAGGCACATTGCATGCACTCTAAGGCTTCCTTCGCCGTTAAACCCCCAAGCACTCACTCTAATTTGAATCTTGTTGAGAACTCCGGGGCTGAGTATTCAGCGTGCTAGCGCAACATAACGACTCGGGAGCAATGACTGCAGTCGCTGTGATTTCCAGCCAAGGTTCCACGAGGGGAAGGTCTGGCACTAACCTGTGAATTATCGTGGGCTTCCTCCGGGCTCCGCCTGCATGTTCTCCCACCATATTGGTGGTCGCCGCAGTATAAGTAAAATAATCTTCGGTATGGCGTTAAGGGCCAATCAAATAGGTTGAATCTTGCACAAATGTTTGTAGTTTTCAAGTTTTCGAGGTTGTGTCAATACAGCAACACAACCAGACGCGCATGCGCAGTTACAAACACTAACTGCCAATGCCGTTCACCAGAATGCATGCAGACCGAAGAGGTCGCCTGGGCTATAAACCAACTCACGAGACCACAAAAGTCACTAGCCATGAGTTCAGTCATCAAGTAGTCAACTTATTAAGTGGTCAAGTGAGACTATTGGGCTAAGACGCATTGTTGGAAAGGCAAGATCAGTTTAATTCATGATGGCGGAAATGTTTATGAACAAGGAAGTCCAGAAATCTCGATCGATACACGGGACTGTCGAAGTTCTTGCGTTTATCGCAATATGAATGTGTGTTTTTTTCCGTGTTAAGTAGTTAAGCCTCGGATGGTAATCAATTATAAGAGGTTCCTGGAACATTGTAAAAAAAAAAATAAAGCCAGCGCACACTAGGAGAAATTTTAAGACTCATTTATCACCTAATATTACGCAATGTTGCGGGGGATATGCAACAATATATGTATTAATAAGGGCGACGATATTGACGTATGTCCAATGCAGCCGAATCTCTTTGGTTTTTAATTTTTAAACAACAGCTTACGTTTTATTACATTAGGATATTGTATTTGCAGCACTACCTTGCATCATTTCACTTAAATTTTTTAAATAAAAATTTTAATATCATTTATTTTCTGTATAAAAAGGGCAATTTTGAAGGTGTCTTTTAAGATGTTTCATATTCTGTATGGAAACTTAAATGCGTAAAATTTAAACCTCGTTAAAATACAAATATGAAATATGTGGAGGACATAAAAAATTAAAAAGCCCTTCAATTCTAAACATGGTTAGATAATACATATAACAGATGTGATTCCCAGTTTTGATTACTGATTCCAGGCAAGCAAATAATCTGGCGCGCGTGAGACGCGTGACGCCTTATGGCGTCTAGTTCTATGCCGGTGGAGTATCAAGATAGATCCCAATGGTTGGTTCTTTGGTGCCAAGCCCTTCAGATAACGAAGAGAATACAAATACAAAGATTTGATTCTTTTAAGTTGAACACTTTTGTGGAAAGAAAAACTTTGTCTTTCACAAAAATCCAGGACGCGCGTCGGTGTTACCATAAATTTGAACCTAAAAACTAAATACCATGCCGCTTACATTTCTCTTTCGCAGTATGTAGCGTTGACCTTCAGTAAGACTTCAAACGTCTTGTCTTAACTTCTGTTAAAAGGAAAGGCAAACAGCTTCATTGATGACCTGTTTTCGTTGACAAATAATCAAAGAAAAGCATGATTTTTGTTCCTCTTTTGCAAGACCCAAAACTCGTCTTCCCTGTACGCCTACGTAAGGGTAGAAGCAAAAACCCATTACCCTAAGGTCTAGCTGGGTTAATTACTGGTTAAAGCAGTGGCTACAGAGCCATAGTGCAGGTTAAAGGTGCGTCAAGGCAAAGTCTGGTCGAGACAACCCAATACAAATACCTTCACTGCGGTTCCCAATGTACACACGGTCACATGCAGGACGAGCTGTCATATATTGTTATGTAACATCTTTTCTTTCTCTACAAATCTTTTCTTTTTGTAGGATCTTTTTATAAGTTTGCTTTTGATATTCTGATAAAAAGCAATGATGGCGAATCAGCTACACATATGATCCGCGACCGTTGGTTTGTCAGTTGGAGTCTGACTTCCGGAACACTTTCGGATGGCTTGTGGCGTGAAGGTGTCGTTCAAATTACTTTTATTTAATAATACTTCTTAGATCAATACAACACGTATAAAAAGAAGTAGATAGGACATTCTTTGTAAGGCAGACCTTTGTCTGTAGAATTTAGACACCTAGCTCTGCCCAAAAACAAACCAGCGAGGACAGTTGGACAATTCGTTAACAGAAGTCAGTACCTGTAGCGTTCTTTTACCTCAGTCTGCTGGTTATGCTATTTCATTCATTTATATCATGCAAGTCGATTTAATGTACCTCAACTTAAACCGTGAAAAAATACAATTTCAGAATTGGAAATAAAGCCGTTCGAAAGTCACAATGCTCTCAATGAATGAACCTTCTAATCAGCTCTTCTTAGGGCCACAAGCGTCTGACCAGAAAATGGTTCAGTGAATCAACACTAAAAAACAACACGTTATGCTGGGTCATTTCTTGGACTGTCCTTGGTATACTATGTTAAACTGTTCAGTGTAAATAACAGTATTCTACGCACCCTGAATGCGTATGACTTACGTAAGCAATGAAATAAAGAATGATGTCTTTATTGGCCACAGAAAGATGCTATTAGTTCCAATTATGACATTACCAACACGCGTACCTTTCCTATCTGCCTATCTAAAATAAAAAGACCAAATGCAGAGACGACAATGTGAAAAAGCAGTCTCCAAAAAAATATATTTATTTTATTTGATCGTTGTTTTACCCTATATTCAAGGTTATTTCACTTTACGACGGCGATCAGCATGAAAGTGGGAGGAAACACACGACGATCCCCAGAATCCTGGCAGACTTAAAAAAATTAGTCTGGGAAGATATAATGTGTAAAGAATTTTCTTTGAAACATCTGTTCTCAATCCAGAAATGCAATACATGATTTGAATTTGTCAGAATGTCAAAGACGAAAAAGGTCTTCTTTCAAGCCGCCTTTACGACGAAAGGGATAAATTCAATTTTGATATTGTAAATTATCCTTATTTGGATAGCAATATACCAAAGAGTCCTGCATATGGCGTATACATATCTCGCCTTGTAGCATTTGTCAGATCTTGCTTTTGTGGTGATGACTTTAATCTGCGTCATAAGTTGTTAGTTCAAAAACTAGTTTGTCAAAGATACTCCATCAAACGGCGTTATTCTAAGTTTCTCAAATTTTACAATGAGTGTAACACTCTCGTTGGCAGGTATGAACACAGCGTTCAGAATCCCTGGCGATCTGCATTGTGATCAACCACATAGACGGCGCTGTTATCCTTATGTACAGATCTATCGCGAATATGGTATTTAACAACATAGATGGTGCTGGTTGCCCAGTGTAACTGTCTATCTTGTAGACAGCTTTTATACAGACCAGCATGTCATGTGTAACATCATAGATGGTGCCTCTTGTCTTATGAGATCTGTACATATTAAAGGGGAAGACGTAATCGTCCGTCACTTTTGAATCACACCGTGTTCGGTTGAGGTCTGTAATGCTCGTCATTTTCGAACTGTATCTAATACCGCTTAACCTGGGGCTAGGGGCCGTAAAGGTAGCCATGCTCATTATATCCGCATGATGCCTTTATGAACAGTTGCAATCAAAGCGCAACTGAGATACCTTGTTTAATTGTTGTTTGACCTGGAACTCATTCATTGACTAAGAATTTGAACTTTGATATGGGATTCATGCCTGGAATATCCATTGTCTGCCCGGCATCATTGAAAACTGATGACCGCTTCTCTCTTGTGTGTTACCTGCTTTATTTCCTATTTGTATAATTTCTTACATACCCTTGTCTTTGGGAGCTAGTGTTAAACGTTGTTTTGGAAATGGATCTTGCGATTATCAACTTGGAAGGCCTTTTACGGACTACGAATGGCATATGACTGTCGGACGTGACGCTTATATTCATAGTCCCACGGCTGGAGCAATGTGTCATGTACTTCAGGAATGTTATCATTTTAGTTTCAGATGAGTCTCTTTGGAGACGGGTATCGGGTCAGCACATACAAACAAGACGCTATCTAGCTGTATGTGCACGTACCCAAGAAATGTAGCTGTCTGCCTAGGGAAATATATGCTATCGAATTCCACCAATTTAAAAATATAAATCAGGCTATTAGGTCGCTCAGAATTAAGCTGCTTTCTTTTCAATCCGCGTGTTCAACCTCGACCACTGACGAAGAAATTTCATTTATTTATTTATTTCATTGGTGTTTTACGTCGTACTCAAGAATATTCACTTATACGCTGCGCTAGCGCACTAACCAACCGAGCCACGGAGGCCCACGAAGAAATTTGAGATTCATTCGCTCTTACTGTTTGGAGGGTGGGGAGGGGGCCTAAGTGACAATAATCTCGTGGCCCTTTTGTGTAGCATATTGATCGCTGAACGCGACTTTCTTCGGCCAATATCTTGTGTATGTCTGTACATCACACGTGGGAAATTCATCATGAATTACTTTGCCAATGGTAGATGGTTTCTATTGTCCATAGAAGTGGCCGCCACGGAAGAAATTGAAAATTCTTGAGTATAGCGTTAAGCAACAACTATGTTTTACGTTTCACTTGAATTGTTGTCTTTCTTTTCAGAAATAAATAAATGGTTTATAGTAAACACAGGAACACGTTTGTCGTGGTACTAGCGTCATATATTTGGATGTATTCAATTCAGTAGGAAGAGTTTGTTAATGTAAAGATCATCTATCAGGCTAGACAGACAAGACAGAGCAGGAACCGCTTAAATAGTAGTATACATGTGAGATCTCCAGATTCCTTGGATGTTTCCCTTCACAATATTATAACATTTTGGGGCGTGACATCACCACTTTACGAATCTGTGCATCTACATGTCTGCGTTTCAGGCAGCTCCGAGGAAATCAGGATATTAAGGGATGAGGCGGGGGTATAAGTTACAACTATTTAAGCATTTAATGTACAGTGCCATCATCGGTAAGAAAGAAGAAGGGTGAAACATTAATCGCTTTGGAAACGTCATCTTTCAACATGACAATCCTCAGAACAACCGTCAAAAGCAATTTCCAGTGATTACTGTCACAAATAGCTATACTGACAAAACGTACAGCACACGTAACAACCGAAATCATGTTAGAGAGCAGTCAGGGAGCTACAGTTGTGTCGAGAAAGGACATCGTCGATTCCAGACACGGTATCTAAAGCCAAAGTAAAATTCGTCCTCCAAGTCATAATTGTTTCAAGTCCATGTCCCAGTTGGAATAACCAAGTTCATAAATAAATTAGAATTTCCGACTCAGATTCGTTGAAAATGGTTATGGTATAAATGATGGTCTCATTTATTTGATTGCTGTTTAAAGTCACACTCAAGAATTTTTCACTTATACGATGGTGATCGGTTGTACGCGTGAAGGTAACAGGAATCCCCGGGGTAAAAATACCGATCGGGTTTATATCTGCTGGTGAATCCAAAACGTATCAATTACATTTATATCACTCTTTGGGTCGTACGAAGATATATACATAGCGTATAAAATTCCGTCGTAAGAGATGCTTGTGAACATTGTGATCTTCCAGTTACTTTCTCTCCAATCATGCAATCAATGTAAACGCAATCATCCGTCTCCATTAGCCGCGCTATTTGTTCTGTGGCTCAGAGTTGAAATTTCACACCTGTTGTTTAAATCCCCATATGCAAAAGCGTTCTCAGTACTCGAATAACCTATATTGTTTTCCCCTCATCGCTGAAAACTGCTTGAGTGCTTCTGTCTTTGGAATGTGTTGTAGGCTCTGTATATGAAACGTCCCACCCTTCAGATTTTATGAGTGGTGTACGAATGTGGGACTTGACGCTTTGATCACGTATACCATGAATGTATACCAGTATTATGGGTGGGCTAAAGCCGAGATGATCGTTGCTAACTTTGGCAATTTAAAACTGGCAAAATATTGCACGTGTGACGTCACAAGTCTTATGGAGAGGACACAAGTGACCTTCGGCGAACTTCATGCTAGATTAACAAGACTGCGCAGTCAAACACCTTATTTCCACAAAGGTTGTGAAAACAAAGGAAGAGGGAGAGTCTTGGAAATTACATGTCCGAGAATGGTATTGAATCTATGTCTCGCTTGATAACTTAGGCTTCCAATCTGAAAGCTGGACAGACCATCATGTTATTGTTCAGACTAAAAGTCTAACACCTGTAGGACTGGTTCCTGGTCCGCTCCCTATTGCCCTCTCAACATTCAGCATACAGGCACTGTATTATATAACCTCATCTCATAATTACAAGCCCGGTTGGGACATACCAATGACTTTAAAAATAGTACTTATTGCTGCCGGCTTAGCTCTCAGCACTAAGAGGTTAGAGCAAGGAAAGAAGACTGTGACAGGGTGGATTGTCATGTCTGTTCAAACATTGTTTAGCGTTTCCTGATGTGGCATTTGTCAGAATATGTGCCTGTCTGTATTTGAGTGTATCTTTGTCCCGATTTTACCCAGCACAACAACCAACCCATCAATGTACCCCTCAGAACACATGGAATATACATGCCATATCAAGACTATACAGGAATTAAATCCTTTGTAAATATATGGCATTATCTTGTGTGACAATGGCAATGACAAGAACATGCAGAAATGTCTACATTTCAAACTTAATAATGGCGCAAAACAAGCCTTGTGCATCCCCCTTGGGAACCCTACCCACACTTTTGGAAATTTCTGACAATAACGGGGTCAAATTAATCATCCAAAGTTTGGACTGATGTTGGTCAAATTTTTTAGTGGTGTGATGATATAAAATATGATATTTTCAAAAAACAGAGATAGGGTGCCCTACATTAACACATGAGTGTTGTTTTACATGATAGTGTATATATGTATATGAGAAATACAAAGAGATGTGCATGTTTTAGTCTACGCCACTGTCTTTGAACATTATAAGACTAATCTTAATTACAGGTGATATCATATATCTTGTACGTATTCACTTTTTGCTAATGATTATTTCGAGCCCATTATTATTGTGCAACGTTAAGTATAAACCAAGATATGGCCAAAAACAAAATTGCATGTATGTGACCTCAGGAGACCCTTAAGTACGACGTAAAACCCAAAACATACACACATACATACATACACACACACACACACGTACACACATACATACTGTATATACATACATACAGGCGCGGTTGTCTGAGCCATCGCCAGCTATTTGTGAAGTGTTTGGATCTTGGTAATTTGCTGACAGAGCTAAGCAGAATTGTAGGTTGGCAGACATATGTAAACACAAGGGTTGTTCGAGGAAGATCTGGTATGTGACGTGTGTGTCATCTTTAAACAGGTATCAGTTGTTGTCGATTTCAAATCACCGTACAGAAAAAAATCCAGACAACCCAACGGGTACTGCCAGCATACGATGGAAATGTGGCTTTGCTTTATACCATGGCCCCGCTCCTCAAAGGAATTTTAGTATTCATTGTGCTAAGCTTAGCTACGATCACAATAAATAATTTGAGCATGTGTGGCCATTGTACTGACGATTATCCTTGCATTTAAATGATTCTCTAAAAGAATACTATGGAATAAGACACATCAGTACTCGTGAATACTCTCAACCCGAGGTTTCAACAAACACAGATATGGCGCCTTCATCTTGGGTTTCAAAATCTGTTTATAGAAATAAAGCTTCAGACATATCCCTTACTTTACTCAGGCAGGCTGCAGAATCCATCTGCACTTTGCGCGTGTCTGGGGTATCTTCAGTTTCAATGTCATCTATTCATTAACTAATACACAAACATTTGTCAAAAAGAGAGTCTTGGTATATACACCTATATGTTAGTGTACATGACAAATCCTATGACATATACCTTCTAGTAAGCCAGTTTCATTTCTTAAAGATACAGATAGCATTTCTGTTGTTAATTATTAACAAACAAAAATCGGCAAAAATGTATAAAAAGGACATAAAGCTTTTAAGGTAATTACTGATGAACAATTAAATTAATGGAAAGCATCCACAGAACACATGAAATGTATCGGTGTCTCGTAAATTGGAAAAACAAGTCGACAACAAAGTAGATACATATCCGGATGTTGCTGCTGTCAAGAGTCTTAAGGGGCAATTTTAAGACTCTTGGTGTTCCTTTGCAGTGGAACACCTTAAGCTGGTGGCGAAAAAGACACCTGTAATAACTGTTTGAAAGCAAGTGTTCACAGCTCCAGACAAAGATGTTTATGTGAAGAAGTAAGAGGAGACCGACCTCCCAAGATGATTCTCAATCTCATTACAGCAGGTAGTTGGTTGGACAAATAGACAGAAAACATTCTCCAATGACCAAGTGCTATGGGCGTCCGTTCCTTGAGAATAATATTTTAGGTTCGTGTATTTAATACATGACTAAAATATATATAACTATAAATGATATTAGATGCAGATTTTTTGTTTCTGTTATACGCCTGTGACAGGATTTCTCATTTTAACTTCCTGAAATCGCTTACATGGTCTCACAGGCTTTATGTAAAGTTTACGAGCATTCGGGGCCTATGAAACACGTGGGTCCTAGCCTTTTATATTTTTTCGACCCCTTCCGACCCCCTTTACATCGTACTTAAGGGTCTCCAAAAATATCCAAAGTGTCCATCGTCCAAAGCGAAGCGAAGTCAAAATCAAGGTAAATATCAGTATAAATCTAAGCGTCCAAACACTCGTATACCAGCAATCCACAATAATAGGCTTTCCGGGACATTCATATTCGAGACATTTGTATACCAGCCGTCTACAATAATGGGCGTTTCGGGACATTCGTATAACAGCAGTCCACAATAATGGGCGTTCCGAGACATTCGTATACCAGCCGTCCACAATAATGAGTGTTCCGGATCAGTAATCGCAAGAGCCATTTCCAAACCAACGCTCAAAATAAACAACACAGATCAGTCAAAGGTATGTGCCAAAATACCATAATTTTAAGGGGGGCGGGGGGGGGGTATAAAGAAAATCCAGTATATGATCATTGTGCCAGTTTAAGAATTAATGGATCAGTGTGATATAAACAATTACGTCCTATTCATTTTACAAAAACGTAAATAGTGCATAAAGCCAGAATAGTCATGTGTTCCACCATACAACAACTATTCATTTCGTCTTCACCAAGAAAAAGTTGGCCATTCATGCCAACACAACATGCTAACACAACATGTGCCAATGGTATTAACTACAAAAAGATAAAAAAAATTTCAAGATGCTGTAGAAATCGTTGCCACTTTACAATGTCAACATCAAGAAAATAGCAGAAAGTATTAAAGCTGCTCTCTGTGAAAATACTTATTGTTTATACGGCCTTCCAACATTTAAATGTCTCTTTTTCGCCACCCAAAACCTGAAAACCGTTACATAAGTGAGGAATCCTTCTGCACGGCATGAAAAACCAATCCATCAATCAGTCAGTCTGCATGTCATTCACAGAAAGAATAAATTACGTTAGGTTTTACGGTTGTGTCCAGTTCCGCTTAACTTGGGACTAGGGGCAGGATATTCATCGTGATGAATTATATCGCCACGTTGGATATATGAACAGTTACAAACAAAGCGCAGCTGACATGCATATTTTATTATCATGGTACACGATATGACTACTGAATTCACTCATTCTCCTAGAACATACCTTGTGCCTTTCCAATATCACTGAAACTGTTGAGTGGTTCTCTTTGCTTGATTCTGTGTTAATTTCATACTTTATATACTTTCTTAGTTCTTTGATAGTTTGTGTCAAACGTCGTTTTGGAGACTGATCTTGCGATCATTGACCTCGAGCGTCCATCTTGGTTGACGGCTGGCATACAATGTCTGCTTCGACGCATAGATTAAACAGAAATGTGCGGCACCTCGGAGAACCGCCTTTGCTGATCTTTGTTTCTTATACTACGCTATAGATGTGCTATATCAGGCAGTGTTGTTTGCCTTAATATTTTTTCAGGATACGCAAGGAATAATTGTTATTTTTCACCTTTGCTAGGTTAAATGTACTCTATTGAACCTGGAGTCCTCATGACACTGGTGATATCATGTGATAAAATGGCGACAAGGAGTGTCACAGGTTTCCGCGCTCTGTTGGTTTACAACTCGCTGTGGTCGTTTTGCTCGGTCTAACCAGACGCCCCGTGGAGAAAGCGACCCTTGTGTGCCGTAATAGAAACGAGAATTTCCCCTTGGACTGTGACCCTGGGAGCACTTAGGTGTTAAGTATGTCTGCCTGTTAAGGTCACATGACGTTTTAGCTTCCTCCTTCAATGACAGTATCGTACCGACATATACGATGTCTCTATAGGGTATCACGTGCCGATATGTGTCAACTGACCCATGCAGTCTGTGAAGGGATGTAACTACAGATATCTCGTAAAATATTCCCTAAAAGTTCTTCTCCATGAAACCTTGCAGATTCGTCACTTCAAGGTTGAACAACACCTCACACACGTTCCAGTACCTAAACAAATCCTTACGCTATTTATTTCTTCTCTTTTTATGTATTTATTTATTTATTTTGTGTTTAAGTTTTGTTTACGTAACTGAATTTTAACGCGGTCAAGAATATTTCTCTTACACGACAGGGGTCAGTTCAATTCATGAAATGTGCCTCCGTGGCCGAGATCCTTAGCGATCCAGCATGATGTAATGACCCAGGAACTGTGAGTTCAAGTCCAGCTGATGGTGGCTTCCTCTCTTAGCCGTACGTGGGAAGGTCTTCAGCAACCTGTGGATGGTTCCCAGCATGTAGCTCACAGATTTTCGCCACATAGACAGCTCATGTAATGTGTATGGCATATTTATGGAAGGCAAATAACCTTCAAGGAGCTTCATATAAAACTACCTAAACGGCCATACGAACATTCTGTTTATTGCCCTTATAAAAAGGTTCAGATTTCGATAGCAATTTCATTCCCAACATGTTTCAACTGTTAGACGTTTACAAACACAAAACACCGAATGGAGCTGGAGAAAGTCCTCATTTCGCAAATTGTCATGTAAAACCACAGAGAAACGCAGACCATAGCTCATCGGTTCTACCAAAGCCTACTGATTAAATCTAAAATGAACCAAAGGTGACAAAATAGTCTGAAGAATGCACGCTGTGACATACAACTATGTTAACGTGCATATAAATATAGTACTCTCGGTTGACGTGACATTTTTCTCGAAAGTTTGTTGGCAGCAGATAAGTCCAAGCCCTGAAAATTGCCACGTCGGTTTTACTGATTTAAAGTAGGTTCCCTGTGAAGTATTTAACACCTTGTCAAGCGGTGTCTGGTTACACTAACAACATTACAGATCATTTTGAACTGAGATAACTGGTAGCTGTCATGACTCGGTGCTGCTCCCACGCTTGCAGCCAACCGTTTGGACCGTTTTGACCGTTTTGACCGTTACGTAGCTACATTTACGTTGCCAATAACAAGAATGGTTCATTGGGGTGTAATGTCACATATATATATTGTTTCCAGCACACTGACCGTGTTTATCTGATGATTGAGCTCATAGAAAGGACGTGTCCTGGAGTTTTACATACATTTAAAACTCACATTTTGACCGCTTAATGGGTGCCAAGATCAATGGAAAGCAATCAGGTAAATGTGTAGAACGATTCTGAACACATACGACGAGCAAGAAGCCACTTCTCTGACTGCTATATGACTTCTTCGTAAAACTCCTAAAGATCAATCCATTTCCCCCCGTTAACACATCGGCAAATAAACTCCAACAACTTAATGGATTTACTGGAGGCTGAAGGAGAAGCAGTCGTAAAGTTTTTCTTTGCCGTTGAATATTTCCACATCTCCAGTAAGTTTTAGATGATATAATCTGCGCTCGGAGACTCAGCTATATTTACTACAACGCGAGGCACATAAAAACATTTTGGTGATGTTTATTACTTGTTATTTTTTTTTTCTTGGATCCATTGTTTTGAACGCTCTTTTCTTGACAATCCCATATAAACGTTCTCCAGATCCTCTAACCCCATAGGTTAAATGTTCTTTGCAAGGTGTAGATGGCAGCATAGGTTTAAACATAGGGAATTTAAGCTATCGTCTCGCATCTATACAATACTATAGATTAATCCTGGAATAAACGTGTCTGATTTTAATTCATAATGTATTCAAAAACGCCTTAATCATACATTACATTAATACATTCCGTAGGCCGACACAGCCAAGAAGACAACGTGAGGAAAAAAGTAAGTGTTTCTGGTGTTGAAATGAAATTGATTTTTCGGCGTGATTTCGTACTTGAGATACGTATTTAGGCCCGTGTTGCACAACAAATAAACAGATGGCAGTTGACGTATAGAGACGAAACGTCGACCTGAAACGTATGGACTATCCCTCTGTTCGATCAACTAGGTAACACTCTGAACACATGGGCGTCACGTAGCAAATACAAAGTACAGAAAATAATGTACGCCAACAGAAAAATGGATTGTTCCCCCTTGTAACAATAAGCATTTCACGTTCTATCAGAATCACGTGAGTTTGACTGACTAATGAACGGATACTTTCACAAAATTCTTCATAGGGGAAAGCTTGGCGTGTTCGTAAATCTTAAGTCTAACAGTATATATGTTTTCTCGAAAAACGACAACCCACCCCCAGCCCCCTTATGCTTCCTCTGCCCACAAGTTGACCGTCGCGTATATCGCTGTTACCTGGATGACATATAGTGGGCTGAGTCTAACACTTATCCTGTTTACCCTTCAGTCATTACTGCAGATAATGGTATTTGGTTGTTGCGATAGGGCAAAGTGGGTGACAGGTGTCCCTATATGGACTATAAACTTTGCTTCTCTTACTGCCATCAGCTTTACATATTCACGTGAGCAATCCTTTTTTATGGTTGTATAATTTCTCACATACCTTTGTCTTTGGGAGCTAATGTTAAACGTTGTTTCGGAAATGGATCTTGCTATTATCGATTTGGAACGCCCTTTACGGACTACTAATGGTATACGAATGTCGGACATGACGCTTATATTTCCCTCGCTGTCACTTTTTCTACAGATTTCCGATTTTGTAACACCCTCCGGCTACTTTTCTTATTTCAATCGCGTTGGTAAAAGCGTCCGCAATATACGTCAAACTTTTGCGGCGGGAGAAATCTCAGTTATGTCCACTTGGACAAGGCAGATACTATTTCTCTCACCGAATTAATGAGGCTTAAAGGCAACATTTACTTTTTACCTTCAAATACACCTAAAAAAGGAGAATATTTTTTATGACTCTCGCCGTCGTTGTACGGACAAGGGTTATAAATGTCGTGCAAATGACTTGACAATTACCCTCGTGTTTGTTGGCGTGCCTGTGAATATAGCCCCGCCATATGAGAAGCGCTCAGGGACACTTCGACGGGCCGAAATACCAAGCCCCTATTAGCATTCGCCCCATAGTCGGGAGTCGGTTTTCTACAGACGCCAACTGACGTTCCCAGGAAAAATGTTTTTCCTAACTCCCTTCCGAAGCTTTCATCAAGCCTAAAGCATTTGTTAACATTGACATCTTTTAAATTTTTTATCCATTACTTAAATCAACTTAAGCCCGTTGCCGTATATATTTGGCTCTCGGTTTCTAAACCCGTATATGTCCTGTAGTCAGTATTGTCACACAAATCCAAATTCCGTTTTCGTGAACGTAACACGTTACAGTTTCTTAGTCTTCTGAACAAACTGCCAGGCCAAGTCGATTATTATATTAGGGATCTAAACAAGTGGGCTGAATACAATGAATTTGTTTTTGATTTCCTTAAATTCAGGGTTTATGCAGCAAAATACCTGCTGAGAATTTGAATAGGTGCTTCGTTTTCAATGGGCTGCAAAATTCGCATTTTCGTATTGTATTTTTGTTTTGTAGAGACAAGTTATTTAATTCAAAATTTGGTTTCATTATTTGGTTAGGAACTGTATATACGTATCGGATTAAAGGCATTTTACATATGCTGATACATGTTCTGGTAACACATTAACGTACTAAATGTGCAGCTTAATACCTCAGTGTATAATTAAACAGTCAATCACAACATGTACGGGTGTTTTTGTCTATAATTTTCTAGCTGCTAGAGAATTACAGATAATCGTATGTAGGCGTAAAACTGTACACCAGAATTTGTAAAAATTTGAAATCTTTTGTTTGATGAAGATTACTCATGGTAATAAAATTTCTGACTACTCGTTTCATAATTGTTTTGAATCCATGCTATTAAATGTCTGCTTCTCCTCGCACCTGTGTACAACATTTATCGAAAAATGGTGTGTAACATGTGTTTTCTTTTTTTATCATTGGCGGATGTAAGGCTTGATCACGGATGGCCCGTACTGTGGTTAAGGAGTGGATCTGGGAAAACCTTGTGTCGGACGTATTTTGAAAAACAAGGTTGTTATATTGGATGAATTCCGCCATCCAGACTGGAGATGTTGGGCAGCTTGGCTACGGAAACAGGGTTCCAGAGTTTTCCTTTCGAGAAATGATTTATGTTCGTTTGAGTTTGCGAATGAGGACATAAAGCCTCTTCCCACCGGCGCGCCTGTTGGGCCGTTTAGTTCTCTCTTGTTCTGGTGGCTCAGTAATTTACTAGAGAGATTCTGGTTATCTGCAGACTTTATGCCATCGTTCCTTTTTTCTGTGCGGAGCAACTTGCTGATTAGACACCTCACCGATAACGCACGAGAGCATCCACTGTAAACACAATAGTTCTATTCATGAAGTGCTTATCTTAACCCTAAGAATCTAGTACAAGTTGAATATGGTTTCAAGGATTCATGAGCATATGTTGTATGCACAACAGTTATTTATAGCATAATGATTAATTTTACAATGGCTATGTTTTCAGTACCTATTTTGTTAAAATTTTAGACGGTTACATTTGGGAGATATAGATACCATGCTTGTTTATTTGAAATTCATATGGGCATATTCGTCATTTTATTCTAGTAGCGTAGTTGTTGTATTACGCTTTAACTCATTTGGCCTATTTCGACTGACGGTTAAAACGTCAGTTTATACTCACTTTTATTTATCAAAAACGATGAAGCTATCCATCTCACAAACTCACAATATTTTCCCGATTATCGACGGTTCATGATCGTTCATCTCTTTGCTTTGATTTGATGCAATGTAAATATACCAATCCAATTATAAATTTTATGCTGTTTTGCTCACATGATAGGCTTCTGTCAGGAGGATAGAAAGTCCGTAAATCGGTCATGAAAAGCCAGTATAATGGACGAAAGGTTCTTATGGCCAGTCTTTTTATCTTTCATTGTTGTAGCCTCAGTAGTCTATTTTTCACGTTACTTTCGGTAATACTCCGTGCCCATATTGCAAAGCAAGTCTTTGCCCGTTGTCTGATCTTTTGGCAATCCGCAAAGCTTCGAGTATGAATCAATGATACCTCAGTACTGAACTGTCTTTTTACAGTTGAAAATGACACCAAGGAATGAGATGGGGACATGAAATGTTCCACCAAATTCAACCATGAACACGTCACTGGTCGAGTGTGGTATGTACAATATGTAATTCCAACTATTGTTATACTGGAACATAAAGAAGAAAAAAACAAAAGCCTAAGAGAAGATTGTAATGTGTGCTTTGAGGAGAACAGAATGACTAAAAAAAAAGAAACAAAAAAAATAATTAAACTCATTTAACAGATGCACGCAACCCTATTGGTGGAATGGAAAAGTTAGCTTAATTGTTTGAGAAATCTGGTCCTGATGATGATGATAGTTTTATAACGGTTCCATTCTTTTGAATCGTTTGCGCCAAGTTAGTGGTATCTGTTTAACAAAACTAAACTCATCCAATGTTATTACACTGGATGGACCTCCCTCACAGGAAAAACAATTAAAAAACAACCATCTGCAGGTGTATACATTCGCATACAAATAGGAACGTACACATATGTATTAGTTGGTGATTACAGCAATAACTTTCCTATACGTACATGTATAATTATGACGTACAAGCGCCACCGTCAGTACACACGCCTGTAGCGCCGCCTCCGAGACTCCCACCTATCCTAACCAACCCTACTGACATGTCTTGCTGGCCAGCCCCCTTCCGTTCGGTATCCACTCCCCCGCACCGTATATTCCGACGACCATCCTCTGAATGCCTTCAATTCGCTGGCCAGGCTATCGCTAGCTGTTAAGGCAGTCAGATATTCCTCTAAGCGTTAGATGACGCTTTTGAACATGTTTGTGTTGGACGGGGTGTACTTACTTATATTTGCCCGTCTGAAATGTTTGTGAATTATATAGATCTCCATTTACATAGCATTGCATCTCGATGATGATCAATATACTTAAACAAACAAAGAAAAAACAAGACGCTCATTAGTATCCCTTATACGATTGAATGATTCACCGAATGACTGTTGTTTAAAATCATACACACGAATTTATTCTTAATGGGCATTCTACTACAATCAAACTTTCTAACCTCTTCGATGTAGTCGGGTTTTTTTCTCTCTGTAAAATGCGTCAAAGGAGATCTTAGCTGACCAACTTCCTGCTAAACAGTGTGCTTCGTTAGGCGATGCTATTTGTCTTCTGGCATTTTTGAACGCTATCAGTTTCCCATACAAAATGCACGCCTTTGCTTCTGTTAACGCATCTTATGTACAATGCAATTCCAGTTAAGAATCAGCCAGTCCCTGATGATTTAATTATCCCAAACATCCTTAAGAAATCACCAGTTTTAGTTTTCTTTCCTAAAACCTTCTCTATCAGGCCTGTAATTTGTATATTGAGTTACGTGTAAGGGACCTTGTGCAATCTTGATCATATACATGTCACCCCTGCAAATTACGCCTAATAGCTTTACTCTGCCATCTATTGTATTCTCGGGTGCTTTGAAGGTGAAAACTATCCATATGTGGAAAAATGCGTCAGTGTCTGGTAGTCAGTGTACAACTGCCTGAAACTCATTTGGATGATTTCACCAAGCAATGACGGCACAATCTAATCGGTCCGCGAACAAGCATGCTAGTCATTGCTTCAAGGAATCAACAAAAACGTAACCATACTTTTTTTTTGTTTCTTGACTTTTCCTGTCCATCATCTGGAAGTGAGAGGCCGGAATTGAGCCGGGAGCTGTTCTGTAACAGGATTAGGATCAAAAGACCACCTAACAAGTTTTACAGTACTTGTGGCCGCGAAGAGAAGTTGTGACCGTCTGTGGCGCTCGGTGTGGGCGCTAAAGCAGGAAACGTGTAGCGTTAGGCCTGTACTGGCTGCCTCAGTATGTCACGTCTGGCCTCTAGTATACCTCCGTGTATAGGCTAAATAATGCAAAACTTCACACCCGCACATCTGTTACACGGCTTCCTAAGATCTGGATCCACAAGATTGGTGAAAATAAAGACCAAGTGAAGACCTATGTACTGTTCGCCTTCATCTACGCACGTAGTTAAGGAAAATGCCCATTAAGGTATGGTGTAACTGTATCATCAGTATGTCTCACTTCTCAATGCCTGACATCCTTAAACGTTCCTGTTTTAGAAAGACTGCTCAAAGAGTTTGACGCATTGGAATCTCCCGTTCCTTGTTTCTTTTCAATACTATCTCTTAAATATGAAATGTTATGATGCAAAATATTGTGATAAGTAATTCACTGTCGTACTCTGGCTTAATGTGAGTTTTAGCGATTAAAGGCTGATTTCTACATAGTGTCATATGTTAATACACCACGCGGCTGCTCTCAAAACTGTTGAATCATTCGAATTTCCGATTAAATTATGTTTCCTTTTTAACGGATTTCATCACAGACAGAGTATGCTTGTTGAGAAACTGGATTCTCTGTATACAGTTTCTGTGAAGTAACCAATGCTCTGTATTAGATATACTGAAGTACTAGGGAAAGGCGTCACAGAACTATTTTTCAGCCTATCACAGTGTTGCATAGCAGAGCCTATTGCCATCTTCCACGTTAATATTGATAGGAAAGTTACTATACCGTGGCGAGTCATCAGGGGCCTACATTAAACCTAGCGTTCCAATCAGAAAGACTACCGTTTAGTGATCACTTTGATTGGTCTTAGTGTCAATAGTCATAAATTCTTTCTCTATTGCTGAAAGTAAACTTTGAGTACTCACTGGTCACCACAAACTATACGACCCTAGGAATGTCTTACAGCCTGTGACCATAGGTACTTCACCATACATTTTGAACCATGCACGATATTCGACGTTTGTTCGATTACAACTATCTAAGGAAAATAAATGGTCAGTTTGGAAAGAATTCGTTAGGGTGAAAGTATTTACTTATTTTTTTGATTGGTGTTTTACGGCGTACTCAAGAATATTTCACTTATACGACGGTGGCCAGCGTTATGGTAGCAGGAAACAGGACAGTGCCGGAGGGAAACCCACGACCATCCGCAGCTTGCTGACAGACCTTCCCACGTACGGCCGGAAAGGAAGCCGGCAAGCGCTGGACTTACATGGACTTGAGAGACTCCTGGGCCATTACGCTGCGTTAGCGCGCTAACCAACTGAGCCACGGAGGCCACCAGGATGAAAGTAGAAAATCTCCAGAAATATATCTTTATATATAACGCCTTAAACCTGAAAAGATTCAATAGCTGGAGACATTTCGTGCATTTCTAAACCATAAATCGCAATGGATTGATTATGAAGCTGCATTATTGTTTTTGCTTAGAATGTTTCTTCAACACTATTTGTAACTTGCGTTTATTTCATTGGTTGACCGTGAAAGTACTCGGAAACGGCCGACGATCTAATAAGTTACATGAATCTCCGTTTACTTGATTATCGTATATGATATGATGTATTTATTTATTTATCAAGTATACTAGTACACTTATTTATACGTTTTATAATTGGAGAATCCAATTATGACAAGTAACTGACGAACTTCCTTACAATTTTTCCTTGCCGAACATGCATGGAAGGCAAGTGACCACTGTTAGGGACTCTTCCGAATTAAGACCATATATATATATATATATATATATATGGCCTTACGATGCCGGCCACTTTTGGATATTAATGCTATGGGAACAGAATTCCCGATCTGAGCTTGGCGCTGAACCAACATACATCGTGTTTCTGAGCGATTAAAAGACAAACATCTGTGCAGTCGACCAAAACAAGCTCCTATTCCATGGCATGAATAACATCTGATGGATGGACTGATCCGTGGCCTTTCTCATGAGAGATGGATATAGGGCCTACATCATTTTTTAATGTTTCAAAAGACGCGTTTTATAGAATAATAATTTGTATGTGGGGTGAGTTACTCGTAGGTAACATATGTCCTTAATTGCGAATACAGGCTGATGAACATTTTGCATGGCATACCTCGTATCCCGAAGTCGTTTTTCGTGACCTCAATCCACCGCATTATACTGTTATCTTGAAACATGTCCATCAGCCTTTGACCTGACGTTCCTGTTTTGGGATATAAATTGTTAATCCGCCGTGTTTTTATTCAATTTTCCTTAGAGTGACCGTGAAGTGACTGTATTTCTAGAGCAATTTCTCTCTCCCTGATGCCATTTGTTCGCACCTCTAATGGACTGAACCTCTTTTAGACTTGACCTTGTGCCCTTACCTTGCTTTACTTTTCATGCGTCTCATCATTTTTTCATGTACATCTAGCAAAAACAGTTAGCAACACCATACGCACTTTGGATATATATTTGAACTACATGTAGCTATGTTTCCTTAAACGTGGAATGGTCACAAGGTGCACGCGGTTAGCGTGGTTTTGCCAAGGATATATTAACTGTAAAACCCTGGTTTTAGCGCAGTCACGACATACCCATCTGTTGACATAAGTAGTATTTGTATTGTTAATGCAAGTCCACTTCCAACAGAGTAATTCACTTTCGGAATTTAAATCTGCCCGCTAATGGCAATTTATATGACCTTTCTTTTATATCTTCTCGGTTAGTTCTATATCGACTGCCATCAAGCTATGCAGTGTTCACGGTTACAGAGGTGTTGTACACATCTTGGTTATCTGTTACTGAAACTCTTGACGGAAAAACAGCAGCTGCGTAGTACAAAACATAAATTTTCTTTGACACATTAAATGCCCCTCTGTAAAAAATGAAACAAAACGTTGAGCATTGGTCACTCACAAATTGGAAGCTAATTAAACTCGTCCAAGATTGAATTTGCAATAATTTATTATTGATTTATTTGATTGATGTTTTACGCCATACTCAAGAATATTTCACTTATGCGACGGCGGCCAGCATTATGATGGGAGAAAATCGGACAGAGCCCTTGGGAAACCCACTACCGTGTTTGCTGATTGCTGGTAGACCTTCCCGCGTACGACCGGAGATTAAGCCAGAATGAGCTTGACTTGAATTCACAACAATCGCATTGGTGAAAGGCTCCTGGGTCAAATTTGCAATAATAATCTTCTCCTTTATTTAAAGACTAAACGTAAGCCCTGACTAAATATTATTAAAGAAAGGATATGTGTTATTAGGTCATACTAAATTCACTGATTGATTGACTTCTGGTTCCTTCTATTATCGTATGTAGTATTTATAATACTGAGCCCGAAAACTACATGGGTGGCAGGGGAAAGTTGAGGGGTAGCAGGTAACTGGGTGAGGTATCATCTATAATGTATTGGAAGGACATTGGCAGTAATAATATCAGACGTGTCATTACAAATCGGAGAGAAAGAAAAACAAAGCAATGCTCCAATAAGATTATCTTAGAAAACGAGCTTCACCTACAAAACCATGAAAGGAACATGCGAAAAAATTGTCTTGCCTTCATCAATAGATAACTTGTTAAATATTATTTTCCTAAACAAAGATTTATTGTCTTCACCGCAACCACAGCAGTGTTTATATCTGGTATGAAGTTTAAGTATATGGTAAACCCATATACACTCTCCACGGTGTTGTCTACACGATATGCTTTGGGGTTTCTTAAAGACATCAGTGTGCCCTGCTGACATTCATCGTCTTCGCTAAGGAATTGCGATACAACTGAACAGACTCTTTTGTTGAAATAGCTTTTCCAGAGGTGTGTATAGACGTAATAGCTTTGTCAATCTTCGTCTATACATATGTATGTGTAGCAAATACGTGGGAGCCCTGTTACCATTTGTACAAGACCTTTTTTGGATTCCCAAATATACATTCCCTTTTGGTTCCCAAAAATACATGTGCCATACATTATCAAATAAAACTAGCGACATAGCCGCGGGTATGTGTTGTAGACAAAATGTAACTGCTCGCTATATCAGTAAATATTACTTGGGATAATTTCCTTAGGATGCTATCAACTATCTCCTCACACTAATTCTTTCATTATTCAGTTGACGCATGTCAATCAAAAAATCCACAAATGCTATTGCGTACTGAGGTATTACAGCTTATACCAATTCAGGTCGGCAAAATTTGAACCGTTAGTTATATATTTTTCGAGACAGGGTGTATTTTTTGCAAAGACGTATTTTTCTTGTCGTTTTCTTTTGGTTTACTACACTACATGTCATTTAAAGCGATGGGAGGAGGAGGAGGGAGGCGGGCTCCCAAACTGTGTTTATGGAATACACTTGTAACAAACAATAACCATTTAAAAACAGTTAATGTTGCGTTTTAGGCCAGAAGCCCGGAGACAGAAAGCTGTTCCCTGAAAAAAAACACATGAAAAACACATGACATTTGTGTAAACACAGCACTTGAGTTGTGAACATGGTGCTCTTGAGACAGTCCACAAAACGCAAAGTTTTGACGTACCCACATGATTTAAATACCTCTGCACTGTTTTTCTTGCTCTTCTCTTGCTAAAAATAGATATATTTTTCAGATCATTAAAGCTCTGACTCGATCAGTGCCATAGCGTGTTCGAATTCAGCTGTCGCTGTTTCGGTTCTGGCTTTAAATTATTCGATTTTGTGCTTGAGGCGTGTAAGTTGCTGCTTTTTAAATAAAACCTGGACTGAGGTATATTGACAAGACGCCGGATTTAGCCGGTTACGTGTGACCATTTGCCAACGATATCACACTGTCGTCGCTGCTTCGGTTTTTTTCTCTATATAGTCCAGGCTTGTATGTTTAGCTTATATACCTGGATGATGAAGGTCGAAGAATTAATGCAGAAACACCTGTTTCCTCCACCCCAATTAAAGTGAAAAATTTTCGAATATGGCGTTTTATTCTGGTGGAAATCCAGTGGCCTCCAGAAAATTTCATCTGAGAAAACCGGGCGGAAAGAGCTCGAGGAAGTCCATTGCCATTAGCTATGTTGCAAACAGACCTTCCCAAGTACGACCGGAGAAGAAGCCGGTATGACTTGTTCTTGAGCTCACAACGATCGCATTGGTGACAGCCTGCTGTGTCATTCTGCTACGCTAGCACGCTAACCTCTAAGCCCATTAAATGCGCATGTAGCTATTACCTTGTACACTTTCATGGAGTCTTGGGTCTTAGTAATACCCATATCCCTGTGAAAAGCTGTATAGTCTACACCCTACACTTAAACCTATACATACAGTGTGCGCCATGAGAAAAACTTCAGAACTTGGAAGATCCCAAGGGTAACGGGATTGCTCGCGTGGGCGGTCGTCAATTGGATATCGGAGTTCCTATTTGGTGTACATGTATGTACCACAAATGTAAATTATTCAGGCTATGATCTGTGCACCTATGGCACTGTACTACATGGTAGCATTTCCGTGTAAAAACTACCCAGATACTCTACCATTCATCTGTCTTGCTTCTCTGTGTTTTTTCATCACAAAGCGACCATTTATCAACTATCAAGTTTTCGTATTATTTACACATTGCTTTTGGCCAGTACAGTTTGTTCAAATGATAATAGGCAGCATACTCTCTCAGACCAGGAGAGGGTTTACTCCTTGCTTAGGGTAGATGATTTATGGATTCAACGCTCTCGTTCTTTGTTGGGCCTTTTGGGGCAGTTCATGTGCCTTCATAGATACCTTCACGAAAACAGCATGTAGGACGTGCAAGTCTTCAAGTGGGAAATTTCGTCAGCATGTTGCCAAAATTAGATGGTTTTTACCTCAATTATTCTGGTTTCCTCCACCTATAAACCTGACCGCCATCTTATATTATGTGAAAAAAGGGTTGAATCTTGATGTGAAATAAGAATCAAATAATTTATTAAAAAATATACACGTCATAATCTAAAGCATCTGGTAAACTTGGGTTTTTCATCTTCTTAGTACTAGATGTTAACAAACTGCGAACTTCCTCATGACTAGACAGTTTGAAGGTAAAACTGACTTCACTGAATTTTGAGGTATTACGGTTAATATAGACTTTAAGACCTGCCATGATATTACCACAAGACGTGTGGATTTCTTTGTAAATCTGTCAATATATCCAAATATTTAAGTTATTTATTAATTTGATTGGTGTTTTATGCCATACTCAGGAATATTTCACTTGTGCGACGGCGGCCAGCATTATGGTGGGAGGAAACCACGTAGAGCCCAGGGGAAACCCACAACCATTCGCAGGCTGCCGACAGAGCTTCCTACGTATGGCCGGAGAGGAAGCCAGCATGAGCTGGAGTTGAACTCATAGCGACCGCATTGGCGAGAGATTCCTGGCTCATTTCGACGCGCTGCAGTTCTAACTCCATCGGCCAGGGAGGCCCCAGTATGACCGAACAGAATAGAGCCTGCAATACCACCCTACCTGTAGGAGTAAATATGTGAAGACATCAAGGCCCTTTAACATCTACATAAATGCCTACTGTATGGTCAAAATAGGCCTATCTGGTTTATTAATGGCGGTAACTTGTCCCGGTTTACCCAAACCATTAACCTGACTGCGAAATGCGAAAAATTCTCGAGTACAGCGTTATATACCAATCATATATAACCTAAATAAATTAACTGTTAAATGTTGACAATAACTGATGATAATTTGTTCGGGAAACCGAATAGTGTTTCATAGAGAACTTGAACGACTGCATTGCTGTAGTGAACTGAATGACACGTATCTTTTTACTTAATTATTCGAGTTTTATAAGACGGCGTTAAATGTGTGAAAGTCAACCGAGGCATTTATCTCGCTTGTCAAATACGGAAGTCGTGTTTTTATGCAAATCTCTTTCCTTTCCATAAAATAAAAGTGGATTTTTATGTGACGGAAAACTGACTTCATTTGGTTGAATACTGTAATATTACATCAGATTGGAAAGATTGAATTACATGTGAGCTCAAAAGCTGTTCCCAATTTTAAAGCCATTTCTACCACAGATAGTCACTGATGGAAATCACATAACCTTACGAGAGGGTTTTTTTGTCTCAGGTCCCTTGTTATTGTCACTCATCAAAGTTGAATTTAAACTCTGCAGGTGTTTATTATAATCAAAACAAAATCTACACAAAAGTCACTTATCGGAGAGGTAAAGTGCAATAAATAGTAGAGTCCTTGACTACCACTTTAAACTGTTTAATTAAAATCATTATCCGTTTTCATACATGTCAATGCTAATAATCGATTCATCGGAATTCCTATAAAATATTGGAAATATCTTTATTTATTTATTGGATTTATTTGATTGGTGTTACGCCGTACTCAAGAATATTTCACTTATACGACTGCGGCCAGCATTATGGTGGGAGGAAACCAGGCAGAGCCCGGTCCAAACCCACGACCATCCGCAGGTTGCCGGCAGACCTTCCCACCTACGGCTGGAGAGGAAGCCAGCATGGACTGGACTTGAACTCACAGCGACCTCATTGGTGAGCAGCTCCTGAGTCATTACGCTGCGCTAGCGCGCTAACCAACAGAGCCACGGAGGCCCCAGGAAATATCTTAACACGGCTTAATAATACACAGACGATGCAGTATAAATCATCACGACAGAAGTAACAGTTGTTGTATATATGAAGATATAGTCGCTGCCAATCCTCTCAACAGCGAAATATTCGATGACATTATTAAATTATGCACGTGACAAAGCACTCCCTGTGTGTGGTCAGCACATTATACTAATGCCAACGACATACGCATGGTCGATGAAAGCTGAACATTCAAAGATCGTGAAAGGATTAGTGTTGGTAAATGAACATCGGTTCATAGCATAACAGTGTATCGCACTGTATCTCAGCAGTAATGCTCACATGCACCACAAACATAAGCACGCCAGCATCGTACACTTTGTTACGTACACGTTTTGTTCATATATGCTTCTCATCAGTATTCATGTGCACTGCAGTTGCGTTCATATGCACGCTAGTATCGTACATACAGGCCCGGATAGCACAGTTGGTAGAGCGTCCTCTTCGGGAGCGGCAGGTCCAGGATCAATCCTTGATCGAGTCACACCTAAGACTTTAAAAGAGGAAGTTGTAACTTCCTCGCTTGGCGTTCAGCATGAAGAGGATAGTGCAACGACTGGTTGACCCGTACCAGTATAATGGTTCGGGCAGGGCGACTGACTTACCTACGGTAAGTCGTCTCAGTGAAGCAGCACTAAATAAAAGAGCGGTGGAAATCCGTCCTGCGACAAGGAGGCACATTACACGTACATGCACCCTAAGGATTCCTTCGTCGTCATATGACTGAAAAATTGTTGAGTACGACGTTAAACCCCAAGTACTCACTCTCTCACTAGTATCGTACATATGCCTTATAGCATTGTCCATATGCACAGCAGCATCGTTTATATTCACACTAGTATCGGTCATATGCTACATTAGCATCGTTCATATACGCTGTACAGCATCGTTCACATGCACAGAAACACCGATTATATTCACCGCATCATCGTTTATAGGGGAGAGTGGGGTTAGTTTGTACATGGGGATAGTTCGGGCAACGTTTATGTTTGCCTAACAAGAGGTGTTACAATATCTCTGATTGGTGGGATAGTTTTCAAACCAACAACAGCGGTCACAGCAAGAGTTTTGCCAGGCCGTCGTGTTTCTCAGGTAAAAAAAGAATTTGTATGTAATTTTCTCATTCGTATTCTGTAGCGATAAGCAAGATGAGTTTTGAATGTTTAGCAATGACGCGATATTATGTGAAAGTCTTACCTCTGGCACATGTTTCAGATGCCAAATTGCTTGCTTTGAGTGCGAACATTTTCCACACCAACGTTTTGTTCAGTTTCATCAGATGTGGGGACGTTTCGGACGCTTCCCTATATGCCCGAACCATCCCTTTTGCTAATATTTATCCGTTGTAGAATTTCCTATAAGACCACTTTCAAGATGCCCAGAATGTATAAGCGTAAAACACACAGAGTTGTTAACCCTGGAGAGATGGAAATAGCTCTGCAAGATGTGGTTGATGGCAAACTTTATTTAAGAAAATGGGCAGTGTTAAAAATCTACATTAAGAACTATGTGGATAACGCACGCAAAGGTTTTGCCTTCAAGGTTGGGGAATTTAACACCAGACAGGTTTTTCCTCCAGAAATGGAAAACCAACTAACAAAGTATCTACTGAAGTGTTCTGTGATGTACTATGGCTTAACACCAAAGGTACTGCGCAGATAAGCGTATGAATACGCTAGACAGAATAACGTCAGAAATGAAACCTGGTCAGTAAACAAAATATACTGACCTGACTGGTTGTATTCATCGCAACAAACGTCTTAGTATCCGTAGCCCTGAAGCAACTAGCCACGTTTTAATAGGACAACACACTTGCTGAAGTCATTCAACGCTACAATATCAAGGAGTCAGTAATCTTTACATAAGACTGGGTGCACAACAGTTTATCGCGTCCCTAAAGTCATCGCCCATGAACGTGTTCACCAGGTGGGTCAAACGACATCTCGAGAACGAGAGGAGTTTGTGACAGTGGAAATTATTTGCCGAAATGGAAATGCCCCCACTCCCCACCCCCACCAGCAAGATGTCTCGAGCCCCTGTTGGCGCCCTCGGTCAAGTGCATACATCAGGGTGGATGACAAGCGATAATTTCTTACAAGTATTACAACATGTTGTACAACACACTAGTTACACTCGTGATAAGAAGATTCTTCTCATTTTGCACAACCACGATTCCCACTTATCTGTTGATGGTCTCAGTTATGGCAAAGAAAATGGTATTGTCATCTTAACCTTGCCACCCATACCTCAAATAAGCTACAGCCGTTGGATCGCTGTGTTTTTGGCCCATTCAAAAAATTTACAATCAAGCAGCAGACAGTCGGATGCTCAGCCATACGGGTCAGACTCTCTCCATTTATGACTTACCACTTCTCGTCGCAACAGCGTGAGACAAATCTGCTACCCCAACATAAAGTAGGGATTCCGGTGCACAGGAATTTGTCCCTTTGACCGAGATGTGTTCAAGGATAAAAATGTCCTTATGGTTTCTGTTTCGGACAGACCAAACCCCATGGAGAGAAGCAATCAGTGTGCCAGGTCAGTCAGGAGAGGCGTCAAATCCAGTAAAGTCGTCTGACATTGCCCCATTTCCAAAAGCACCGGAGAGAAAGGGTCAACCTCAGATAGGCCGAAATGCATGATAGCCACAGCTACCCCCTGAAAAGGCAGCTATTGGAGAAATGAAGGGCAGATCTGCAAAAATTAGGAAGCGCTCACTGCTCAAACGACAGGTACTAAAACTACTGAAAGTAGGAGCAGCAGCTCTGACACAGATGTAAGTAAACAGGATGATTCAGAAGCGTCCAACCAAGAGGAAACTTACCTTCTAAGTGATGTACCTTTGGACAAAGAACCCTTGGAAAATGATTTTGTTCTCCTTGAATTTCAAATAAAATCTTCATTTCTTTTAAAGATCACGTTCCTAAGAAAGAGGAGAATGATTTCAAAATTTCTTACCTCAGAAAATCGGCAAAAGTCGCAAATGCATTCATTTACCCACAAGATCTGGCGTGAGTCAATATTAGTGAGATAAGAGCAATGCTACCAAGACCTCTGGAAATGTCAAATAAACTGTGACGTCAAATAAACGACTGAGTGTATACATCAAAGCTTGCATGTTCATTTGATGGACTAATTGTTGGTTGAAATAGTTTTTGAAGTTATGCAAAATCCCGCTGGCATTAATACGGACATTTGGGCACATACTCAAAATGTGCGGTTCATATACTTACAGCATTAATTCTTCGTTCGGAAAACCCGCCTTAGAACTGTCCAGTGAAAATACGGGCACATGTAATCTACAAATATTCAACGTGAACTTCACAGAAAATGAGAAACAAACTCGCCGCAAAGGCTCAAATTGGAACTTATAAGCCTTTTTTCAGGATTACTGTTTGTGTTTTAATTTGCAGAAGTCCGCATAGCTTCTGGTGACAAAGGCAATTTAGCCCCCAGTGTCCACGTGACATGCAATTACATGTTGTCCAGCGGTACCCTTCAGTCTTTCCGGAGTATCACTACAATTGGGCAGGCTTTCGGGCAGTTAGACCCCAGGATATTTACTAGCTTATGGCTGCAACTCTTAAAAGCTGGAATGTGGTTCTTGTTTTGTAAACAACTGACAACGCCACCTTTAATGTGACGCATCCATTAAATCTTTACCATCCAGAGTTTGGGTATATGGAGGACATTAGTGAAAAGTGTCCGAACTATCCTCGGTCTCAACTATGCACTGTAACATCGTTAACTTGATATGCACAGGAGCATCGTTCACACGTCCCACGGTATTGCTAATTTGTTCAGCAGCACCATTCACATACGTACATGCCTACAAACATGTTATTTAAAAACGACACATTCTTTGTTGCTTGCCTTCATACACTTTGTAATAAAATCACAATCATTTTTATATGACAACCTCACGAACATGTAGTGTACGTGACATGAGCCCAACCCATGTCATTTACATGCGGACTCGTTATAGTTCATACACAACAGGGATAACCCACTTCAGGAATCGATGCGCTCCTGACTTTCGAAAACCACATTAATAAAATTGTATGAAAATTAACGACAAAAACTTCTAGCAAATGAGTGATCAGTAAATTTCAGTGTATCATTATGGCAACAGGGAATGTGTTAATTTATCTAACTTATGTGTCAATTTATGTAACCGTTGCACCTTTGTGTGTATAAAATTTGTGCAGAGTAACTGTTCTACGACATGCAGTATGCGTTGCACTACACACGCGGGAATTTTTTCTCATTGCTTACTGTTATGTAAATCGAGATGATTGGCGCATGTCTTCAAAAATGTTACATGAACATACAATTATGTGTTTGATTCAAAGGCTATATGATGCCATAAACCGACAATACAGATCAATTATTCTATTCCCACGTGAAGTAATTATGTATAGTGAAATTTGCTCGTTACGAATTTGCCAGCATTTCTTGCTATATATTTACAGTCTGATAATGCAATGCCAGCAATTGATCTTGTTTGTCACGTTTGTGATTTGAGCTTGTCTGGGATTGCAAGCAGAATTATGTCATTCATAAAGTATAGTTTTCTTTACATTTAGGGAAGAATTCTACATAATAGATATATAAGAGAGATATCGACAATAAGAGACGTACTGGTACTAAGAATAGATTATTCACAGGACCTGATATATTTGAGCAATTTTTGGTGTAAGGAAGTCCTAGACAGTACGTAGTCAAGTTGAGCTGTAATAAAAAAAAAACAATTTTCGATTTCTATCTATAAATGGCTTAGATGAAAGCAGAGGGCTCAACGGAGCCTCCTGTTACACACAAAGAACAGCGGCTTAGAGAGAATTACTCCTTAAGAACTGAACATATATTTATTGGCCTACATACATGTATGCGTAAAATGAGTGAAGAGAGAAAAAAGTAAACCTATTTACGTGTAAGTAACATTTAAAAGACAGTCTTATTCTGTGAAACGAAATGATTTGACAGTTATTTGTCATTAGTAAAACACGAGGCAAAAACTAATTTTAAGATTTTTCAACCGACGCGTTCCACGAAACTGTGCCGATTTGAGTCAATTTATTCGGTGGAATTGGACCTAATCTTTGTTTTTGTCAGAAAGTTAATAAGCCGGAGAACATATGTGGAAAAAGTTTGCAATCGGATAGCCGCAAGTTACTCAAAAATAATTGGCCAGTCTCGGGAAGAATATTTACTAAAAACGTCTAAATATTTCCGAAGAAAAACGAATGTGTCCCTAGGCTGTAGAATTTCCGTAGCCTCGGCACGAGTTTTGCCGGGGTTATGTATTCTGATCAGAGGTCCACTTCTCCTGTTTTAACGTGTGTTTTCGTGGACTTAGGCACATGGGGTAATTGAAGATGATCCCCTGGGAGGAGCAGCCTTCGATTTTGACACCTGTTGTGGTTAATTGCTGACGGCCCCAATCAGGATGGCTGGCGATCAGCGCGTGGGGCGTACCGTAGAGACAGCCCCTCGGCGTGCCTGGCCCTCGGATACTGCCGACGTGTGAAGCTTCAGGCCGATATATCCTTTCTCCTAGCCATTCCCTCAGAGATGTCATTTCACCACGTCACCTTATTACTGCATTCTTGCGTGCAAACAAGACATTATGCGACATTCCTAGAATATATTTGCATATCGGACATCGGTCCTTGGAAGATATATATATGGCGTGACGTCAATAGAGACTGAGTAGATGACCCAGCGTTTAGGTCGCTGTCCGTCTCATTCTGCGGTCTCCAAGGAACATTGCTACACCGTCATTTCTTATATATATATATATATATATATATATATATATATATATATATATATATATATATATTACTAATATATGATAACGTACAGCCCCTTCGATGACATTTATCGTGGTTAACAGTAAATTAATGTACGATACGTCACTGTGATAGCTGTTTAGTATGTGGTCTAATTAGGGCCACAGAGTGCTGGAATAGCTCTTTTATACCCAGGCAACAGAATATCTGCTATCAGATTATAGCTACGTGGACAGGAAACGGGAGCTTTGGTTCAACTAAACTATTCCAAGATCGTTATTATTCATATATTCTGAAAATCCATCTCCTTGTTTTGCGGATCTTGTTGGAATCAGTTTTCTTTTCCCGCTTGAAAATCTGATTTGTTTAAGCTGGATTTAAAACATGTCTGTCTGTTTTGACATCAAAAAACATTTGTTTCCACCGTGTTCTCGCCTCGATATGGCTGAAATACTACCATGGTGGATTTAAAACATGTCTGTCTGTTTTGACATCAAAAAACATATGTTTCCACCGTGTTCTCGCCTCGATATGGCTGAAATACTACCATGGTGGATTTAAAACATGTCTGTCTGTTTTGACATCAAAAACATTTGTTTCCACTGTGTTCTCGCCTCGATATGGCTGAAATACTACCATGGTGGATTTAAAACATGTCTGTCTGTTTTGACATCAAAAACATTTGTTTCCACCGTGTTCTCGCCTCGATATGGCTGAAATACTACCATGGTGACGTAAAGCCATAATCACTCATTTATTCTTCCTCGTAAAATCACGTGCCAATGGCAGCTATTTATGCTGAGGACGTCGGTAAGGCCAATCTCGTTTCTTCTCTTTGAAAAAACATGCTTTATTGTCCTGGTGAAGACGACGTAATGTGAAATGAATATTTATATTGTTTGTTTCCAGAGGAAAGTATCGAGAGAAACTCATCGAAAGAGTTTTCCGAAACCAACACCTTAAAGTCTACTACAAATATGTGAGGGGTAAAAAATGAAAACCTAAAACTGCCTGACAATCTCACTGCCAGTGAAAATTTTTTGCCTCCCGATGGTCTTTTGCAATTCTGACAACACTCTTGGCTCTCATGGGAATATACTTGGATAAAAGAACCCGTAAATTAGACAATATTGGCGGATCCGGTGTTAACGTCATTTTATTTTCAATTCTCGCGGTTTTGTCTCTGGGAGACAACTTTTGTTATCCCGATGGGTTTGAAACGAACATCAGCAATCGACCCCGGAAAATCGTACCAGGAATAAAAAAAAATGGTTCCAAATAGCGAATGCGGACTTGAAGTATTTTTTCTTAAAGTGAAATAGACGTTCAACAGAAAGAGTTTGTTAGCAACATCACACAGAATGTGGTATTTCCAACGTTTGACAGGAACATTAGCGTTTAACCTGATGTTCTGACTTTTGAACGCAACCATAATTGTCTTGAGAATAAATTATTACCATTCGGAGAAAGTCAGCATGGAAACGCAGTAATCCTCCTCACTTGGGCAAACAGACACGCTATGAAATGTCCAATACAAATTAGTGAGTTTTGACAAAACCAGAAGATTCTTGTGTAAATTGACTTTCTCCCTGGTTTACCAACTCCGTCCTTTCTGGGGTCGACAAACAATCGGTAAGATTCGTGTCTACGGCCAGGAAGGCTATCATTAAAACCCTAACTGATTAATAACACGGAAACATCGCTGATGACTCCACATTTCCGATATTTTATTTCTCATTGTATAATTTGATTGGGTAAGCGTGTAAGACATTATATCGTCTTGCTTGATTGGATTCTGATACCCACTTATAAGGACATACGTGCTTTGGGATGAACAACGATACATCAGCTGTCCATACATTTATGGTATTCTTACTGTATAAAATAACTGAATTGATATGTTTATTCCGTAGCCCATCCAAGAATATTTTGCATAATATACGACGGTAGTCAGATTCAGGGACCAGTTTCACAAGGATGTTGTACATGTACGATAATTCCACATATAGGACAATAGTACAATAAAAAGATGTCGTACGCCGCTTTGTGAAACCGGGCCCTGGGTCCTAGTGAGGAGAATGATAACGATTGGGGAGTAAGTTAAGCACCGTACATCGTGACCAAAGGGCGTGGTCCATTCTGTCGTAGCTGATTTTAACAAGCCGCCCCAGTTAAGGACCTACAGACTGAAAGGACAAGCAAACAGGAAATTTAAGTCTGCGTTTGGGATAGGCTATCGAAACCCTGTGTCTGAAAACATTATATTTTCTACACTTTAAATAGTGATAAGGGGTTGATATATGTTCCATATGGATAAGGTATACTTCTTTAACATTCGCACAGATTGATTGATTGATTGATTGATTGATTGATTGGTGTTTTTACGCCGAACTCAAGAATATTTCACTTATACGACCAGAATTCTGTGTATTCTGTATATATTATATCTACTCACAGGTATAATGAATCTGCGCGTTTAGAATCGGATTTGTGAGTGAGTGAGTGCTTGGGGTTTAACGTCGTACTTAACAATTTTTCAGTCATATGACGGCGAAAGAATCCGTAGAGTGCATGTAATGTGCCTCCTTGTTGCAGTGCTGTTTCACTGAGACGACTTACCGAAGGGAAGTGAGCCGCCTCGCCCGAGCCAATAAACTGATACGGTTCGACCAGTCGTGGCATTATCGCCTTCATGCTGAACGCCGAAAGCGAGGAAGCTACAGCTTCCTCTTTTAAGGTCTTAGGTGTGGCTCGACCAAGGATTGACCCTGGATCTACCGCGAGTCGGATCGGGAGTAGATAAACTGTTTTAGTTTATTACTATTTTCATTGCAATTCTTTTACGTCAAAGCTAGTTAAACATTAATTTGTCAATTTTAAATAGCTAGCATTCCTTTGTTTTTTGATGCCAGATTTCAGATCTAACGAAGCATCGTTATCTGTCAAATTGCCGTGGTATTTACTGAAATATTCTTTGGTCACAAATGTGGCTTTGTTGTCATAATGTCGTAATCTTGTCATAATGTCACAATGTGGTCACAAGTGTGACATTGTTGTCATAATGTCGTATTCTTGTTATAATGTGACAATGTGGCCTCAAAGGTGACACAAATTGATCATGGCTTTAGATAAACTGATGTTGTCCGTTGTTGGCCCATATGGCCAAGCATTTGAACACATATTTGTTAAAGTGTCATCTTGGTTTCAATCTTCACGACTTTGAAGAAGTAATACAATTTTCTTAATGGTGTCCCCTGTTAGTTGCCGGCTTGTTAGAACCTCGCACCCCATGATACCAGAAGTGTCAAAGATGGCCGTCTAACTTCATCATATAGGTCAGCTGACTTACTGATAACGTGGACCTTCGCCGCACTTAAAACATTGTCACTGTGGCCTATCGACCTGTGACAAAGAGGTCAAGGGCTCGAATCCACCTCCTGCTGATTCAGCTGGAGTCTAGTCATTGCAACTTGTCATGTTCCAAACGATAGACGATGCTGTCGTATAATTTTAAAAAATATATTTACAAGCAGAATGACTGATTCATTGATTATTTACCCCTCTTAATAGTCATTCAGATCTTAGGTGCTTCATTGAACAAGTAAAACAGGAAAAAGAAACAAATATTTTTTGTTTCACTAAACTGTTCACACTTCGTCTATTGCTTAGTGGGGCCGGTATCTGTGTTTATCTTATCACACGAGTAACATTTCAAACCCATCTTAGAAGTGATTCAGAGTTTTTTCCATCCTCGTTGAGAAGCTGATATTCCTGAGCCTGTGTGTTGATCCCGACACCCCCGATCTTGATATTTCCCTGGCAATTTCTCCTCGGCGGACATCGTTGCCTCGTCCGGTCTGTATTTCAGCCGGTCAGTGGACAGTTCTAGACGAGCCTGTTGACTCGGGACCCATGTCATTATCACGATGAATGTTACAATGCCACAATTTCTGAGCCCTATATCCTTAATCACTTTCTCCAAGGTGATCGTTTGGCTGTGATTGATCTTGGCGTTAGGACCCAGTAAATCCGCCTTCTTGGGCCCTCTGGTCGCTTTAAGTGGATGGGGAAAGAAAACAAATGCTCTCGTAACGTCACTTTAGTGTGGCCAATTCACTCGCCCTCGGACATTTTCCGACTTGTTTCTTGTCGGTTTAACCCCTGTGTGGCCAACGATTTCCTCTACACTTGACCTCTACTGCTTTCATTCTGAAGACGCCGTTAAATTCTTTCCCGAACTGTGGAAATATATGCCTCCACCGGGATTTCCTTATCTCGATGCTTTCTTTGTCGGCCCTAAGAACACGCCGTATCTGTTCTCGTTTTATTGAAAACCACTTCAGCATGACCATTCCAGCACGTGATACAACTACACATTGTTAACAAGTGAGAACTCTTTAAATTAGAGCATGTCAATAACTTCGACATGGTAAAGGATTTACTTGACGAAATTGTTTGCAATTGTAAAACATCTAAGCTATAAGTTATAGACAAACATGTCAACCTAAAAACGTAACTTCTGTTTTCAGATTGTGAAGCTTTATATATAATATTTGACAGTTTAACACCCTTTGATGTGAATAAACTCTGTGACAAAGGAAGTACACAAAGTATTCATCTGAACCTCGTGACATAAGATTACGTCATCGATAAAGCTGTTTAAAAAAGTATACTGTCATTTTTGCAACAAATTACCATATTTATAGCTCTCACAAGACATGATTTACAGCTGTTTTCTGCGGCCGCTTTTGTTAACATACATTTGCCACGGGCAATAAAACGTCCTTGCTAAATAAAATCCACGTGATTTGTTCTAAATTAGACAGAATAAAACACTGAAAAAGAGACATATCTAGAAACACACCCACCTCCTGTGATATACACGGTTAGACAGTAATACTTCAGTGATTTGGCCACAAATGTTTTCCTGTGGGTCTACCGCACAGTCATTTGACACAATAAATGTGTAAGGTAAGTGTTTCGGGCAATTTTGTATACCATTTCTATAGATACTGAAAGTTTGCTTCTTATCAGCCGTTACTTGAAACACAAATTATTAATAAAAACATTCCAACGGTAATTACTGTGTGATTTTATAAGCTCTGTCGCTTTACTTTCTAGGTTCCAATTTAACTTTTATCTTTGGAGTTTTGGGTAGGAAGGAAATCAGTGAGTAGGCTGCGGGACTCCAAACCCACATGGCAAGGGTTCAACCTCGACCTTGAACTTTCATTGAAACTGTTCATATATTCGAGCACTTCCATTTCCTCGACCGTTAATACTGACTACCATGGAAAACTCCCTGAGCATTTTTGCTAAACCCAAAAGTGCATGTTGTGTATTACTTAAAACATAAAAACATTACATAAAAAAATTAAATTTATCATATCAAGATTTCAATGATTCTCTGAGCTCAATGGCCGTTGAAGAGATGAAATAATTATTTGATTTCCAATCCTCAGCTCTCAACCAATTTATCAGCATTGTGTGAATATGGGTTATTCAAACAACAGGATGGGTTCTTGATTGATTTCTAGAAAACATGCCTAGCATTGGCCTGACAGAAATACTGATGAGTAAAGTGAAGGAGGATAGCAGCTACACGAGGTAAGGGTTTCAACAAACTCAGAAAAAAACATAAAACCCTTAGCCTACGCAATGGAAAACAAGTTACGAATCACATTTCTTCGGCGACTACAATAACCTTTGATATTAGCCTACGGCATACGTCACAAGGTGCATCCTGCCAGGACTTGTTGGCACCGTCGTACTATAACCTACCAACCAACGAATCGATGAGCTTGGCCATCACCAATGATAATAATAATCGTCCGTACCCACGCAGTTTACCATCCGGTGTAAATACATATAACAACAAGCACCAATCACAATGCAGACTCTGGCTCACGTGGCTACTAGAAGTATATTTTAGTTCGTAAACATCTCAAATATCTAACATTTCTGTTCGAGACAGGATATTTCAGGTTTTCAAATTCTAATAAATTTAGAGAGAAAACCCACGAAAACAAAGAAGCAATTTCCTACAGCCTTTGATTTTTTTTATATATATATATATATATATATATATATATATATATATATATATATATATATATATATATATATATATATATATATATATATATATATATATATATGTACGGAAGCTTGTCAAAGTTTCCAAACCGTTGTTATGCTTGTTACTCTATCGATGTTACATGGTACTGACAGTTGAATAAGTGCCTTGTACTCTACTCACAAAAACGTTTACCTCAAAGCAATGGCCGACATCTGGGCAGCTAATCATTTTACACTGGCCACGTCAACTTTTCAATGTTGTATTCTACTTAGCACAACTTTATTCATAAATGTACACTAGGCTGCTTGGTGCCTTCGTGGCCGAGGTGGTTAGCGTGTCAGAGCGACGTAATGGCCCAAGAGGCTCTCAACTATGTGGTACCAACTCCGGTTCATGTTGGCTTCCTCACCGGCCGTACGCGGGAAGATCTTCCTACAATCTGCGGATGGCCGTGGCTTTCCGCCTAGGACTGTCCATAAAGCTGACCGCCGTCGTATAAGTGAAATATTCTGCAGTACGGCGTGAAACACCAATCAAGTAAATAAATAAACAAATAACTAGACTGCTGACATTGTCGGGATTTTATCAAACTACAAAGGAAGGAATCTATGTACGCCTTTATTTCGATATTCGAAACAACCGTTAATGCGATCGACTTCAAACTTGTCCGGTGTGTAGCTGGGGACCTCCCAGATTAAAGTGTCGGATAGTCGACAAATTTTGTGTTGGATATGCAAATAAGTCAATGATGACGTCACAAAAGAACAATTCGATGGTCTGTTAAAAGTTGAAAGCAAACCTTAAAATTGGTGTCTGTTTTGTGAATCTCGTCGTTGTCACGATAGTGTCCCTTAGAGGTAAAAATCTTTGCAAATACTGGTCGTAGGATGCATGATTTCTTAACCAGAAATGCCTTCTGCTTGTTGATAGAACCGTTATGCTGTATACATGGCTCTTGGGACGGAACAGAAATCACGCTGTAGGCTTGATGACCAATCGGAAAATGAAATATAATCTGATTCGTGTTGCAAGTAGCACGTGTACATGTATGTGCGAAGTATCTCAATTCTCAGGAATTGGGTTAATATCTCGGAATTGGACCACTTATAATAGCAATAGGTCAAATCCTCAATACCCCAGTGTAATACCATGAGCGTTAAGCCAGTGAATGTTTTATTGCCGATAGCTATATAAATATATATCTAAGTGAAAGACTTCACTATACTGTGTGCAGTATACCATATTTCACAGTCTGACATTTGGACTGTTTGTTCTATAATAGTGTGAACGTACGCGTGCAAGACAACGCAATGGTGATTTGACCTGGAAAAAAATAAACGGCAAATAAACGAGTAAAATCGGCGAAACGTCGGCATGATACCATTTATGTAAAATATACCTGGAGTTGAAGCAGACTATGTGTTCCCCTTATGTTCCTGTAATGGATTTATGCGTGCAGGTGTCTGTTTTGATCTTGTCTGAAATTAATATTCAAGCATCTAATTAATGTAACGCTTAATTAATCATTCACTTGATGCTTGGGCGAAATGTGTAACATAATACGTCCATGTTGTCTATTTTCCTTGGCAACCGTTTTGAAAGGGAGGGAAATTCGGCAAAGTCTCGCAATTCTCTTTCACTATTGCTTTCACTACTGCACAGTCCTATTGCTTTTTCACGAGATAACGTTTGCTTTGTTTCTCTGATTGTTTTTTAAGTTGTGATTCAACGTCGGTTACAGCATCATTTCGATCTTATCGTTGGTGTTTCCATGGAGACAGGAAGGCCCCATTAATCCTCCCAATCACATACAATGCTAAGTCACACTGCTTTCGCTTTTATTCTCCACGCTGTTGTCTATCACAGTATACATTCCTGTATAAACAGGATTCTCCTGGTGGACTGACCATCCTCTACGCCTTGCATCGTTTTCATGTAAATGTTGATCCAGTGTGATGACAACATACATGGTAGATTTTGAGTAATTATAGACCAGTTGTATAATAAATTTCAACTAACATCGCTATATTATGTTACCTTACTCTGTTTAAGCAATGATGCAAGGTGCGTGAAAGTTGCTACTAATTAAGCATTTACACGAGCACAAAATCCTCACAGCACAAAATATACCGTATAAACCGTATTTCACCGGTTACGTATGACCATTTACCAACTATCACATAATCGTCGCTATTCTGGAGTTGCTGTCTATATTATAGTCTTTTATACTGGGGCACAAAATGTCGAAGAAAACGGAAACCAGACAAAGACCACACAGTTTTAACCCGTCTATTTGTGATTGGCGAGTTAGGTGTGGATGTACGCCTTTGAGCCATAAGATACAAGCACTTAATATTGTAGAAGTCCTTACTACACGAGCCCTTAGCCATGTTTTCAATTACAGATTAAAGCCCACAACTAAATATTTTTAATGTGGAAATGTGTTTCTCCTTTCCAGATCAATTTTCCTAAAAATGAAACCAGACATACATTTATAACTAATATTTATTCACCAAATTATCCTTTATAAAGTGTTCATAGGTAATTTCACTTTTGATAAGATGGTACGCAAAATTTGCACGAGTTAAAGCATTAAAAACGATATTCTTTATTAAGTTACAAGTTTACATTTCCACCTTCTATGCAAAGTGCACGCAATAAACCTAATTACATAAAAATGATATACTTTTATCACAAAGGCAGGGATTTGCAAACAGGAAATATTTAAACACGTAGTTTCAATGGGTAAGGGCTCATGCCTTCAGGGCTCTCCTTCTAAGAGTCTAAGTTGTGTCGTCTTGGGCTCCTGTCCTTAAGTACTCGTCGCGCACAGATCCAGGTATCGCTAGAATTGTTGGTCGCCATTATGGCGTTGTATCCCACATGTTGTTGGTGGTGGGAACTTTACAGGTACAAGTCTTTTCATCTGTAGGCCACTGACCGATCAGAATTTTTCCACAGCATTGTGTATATAAAACAATATTTAGCACATTTAATTTAATGAACTGTTGTAGCGCCCTGACCTGACCAAACAAATGAAGAATCCTGTGATTCAAATTCGTGACTCTTTCAGAGAACTGCTTACTTTGAGAAACATAATGGTTGGTGTCGCGGTCTCTTTTGGCTTCACCACGTCCGGGATTGAACCCTGATCTTTCAAGAAATAATATATATTATAATCCATCAAATTTAAGGCGACTACTATATACATTTCCATTCCAAAGTGCGAGACCTGTCAAATTTTGACATATGGTTTGAGGAGATAAAAGCTACAATTAACAGCACCAGGCAATCTTCACAGAATAACTGCTAGGCAGCAAAGTAAACGGACTGGTGCGAATCACAGACTATATCATGCAAGGGAGAAAACCCTCTTTGAATTTTTTCGAATTTCAGGGTGGTATTCTAAGTTGTGTCCCTTGACGTGGACTACTCAAGTAGGCTAGTGTAACTCTTTCCACTTGCATTGTTTGGGGTTTTACAACAATATTTCAATCATATCGCAATTTCTTCGACTTGCCGTGGGCTGGTAACACCGGACGGGTACCTCAATGGACCGTCATGTCGAAGACACCATTCTTGACTTGAGTAGTTTTTTTATTAAGTCATTGGCGCATGCAGCCTTCATGCGTTTCGCGCCACAGAACATGAACCAGTCTTACATTTTATAATCTTGTATATAAGCAAAAGTTTGGAGAAGGTGAAAACAAAAATGATGTTAAGTACTCGCTATACAAGTGAATGCTATTTCATACCTAAGGTTTCAACATCTTGGCACTACGTCGGTTGGCGATCAGCCTGAGAGGGGAATAGCGTGGTGTCAGTATACTGTGACCAGGTGGAACTTTGTGTCTGGTGTTTTGGTCGAAGTATGGTCGTGTCTTGACCGAATTAATGTTGAAAGTGATGCTAAACTTAAATTAAACAAACAAATCAACATACAGGGAATTATGAACGGTTAGAATAACAACAGTATGTAGAGTGTACATAATCTCGGGAATATCATACAGCGCAAGATGTACAAAGGAAAGGATTCATTAAAACCGATCTATGTTTCATGTACTTGATCTACAGTATACTGACTCTTAGTTTACATGAGCTTTTCCTTATTCTATTATGTGGTCGTGCTACAAGAAGCATTAACTTTTGCCCCAGTCTAAGGAATGATATGAACACTCAAAATAGTTATCTAGTCTATACAATCATATATTAATTATTGTTATTGCTTTAGTATGAAAATACTTTCAGGTCTGTGTACATTCTGTGAGAAAAGCATTATTTTTCTTTCCTTTTGTTGTCGGAACAGACGACAACTGTTTGTTTTGGAAGGTCAACATCTCTGATCAAAAACTGATTGAACTTTGATCGATTTTTTGATTGATTCTTTGACAGCCTTAATACTTAATGTATTTAACCCATTAATGTATTTAACTCAACTTATTCTTGCAATCATTTATTAATCAATAAATCAAATAACAGTTTTTATTTTTTAGGCTCTCTGGTTACAACAGATTTCGTTGACATTTGCCATATTTGGCGTAATTTGCTTGGACAAACTGTTACAATAGACTTTAAAACAAAGTTTAGATCGTAAGCAAACACATTTGAAAAATAAATACGTCAGACACGAAAAACAATGTTTACTTTTATAATATTGTTTAACGCTCTCACTGAAGAGTAGGTCTAATTTTCTGACACAGGTAGTCTCTCCACGCCAGACCATCCTAACCTACCGGCGGTTGTACGGTATGTCGAAATACCCCTTATATTCTGATACAAGTAGACGGTGATAAAATCAGTATTAAGCAATAAAGGTTCCGTAGTGGTGGGCGTGTGTCTTCATCAATATTCATCCTCATCCCAGAACTGGTAAAAGTAAGATGTCGTACCTCTTTGCACACATGGGCTTCAGTTATACCCCCTCCTTTCACCTCAAAAACGCCAGGGATTAGGCGAAAGACACCAGATGGAAAGCCCTTAGGAGCTCCTTTAGAGATCTTGTTTTCCGTCGTCAAATCACGCCTCTGGACAACCATAACACGATTGTTCACTGTTGATACTAGTTGCGTTGAACAGACTTTTCAGTATACCTTGAAATCGACAGAATATTTCCATTTTTTTCTGCATGTGCATCGAATCGCATCACTGTCGTAAGCTGTAGATGTCTGCACATATGTTAACTGTCATTTAATGTTTACGACTTCGCGCCAAGAGATAGTACGGTCGTTTCCATTGGTCGCCCAGGATTATTTTAAATAGCTAAGTTACGTCACCATAGCAGATGTGCATGCTTTTCAGCAGAAGTTGAATAGACCTGCGGCTATGACCCTCTGCCTAAAGAGAGTATGATAAAGGTATCTGGTATTTCCGACATAGCGTTCCGGTAATGAAGCTCTACAGGTATGTTGGGACTGAGACCATGTGATATAAGCACTTTCGTGAACTGACTCAGTAGGGGTCATCACTGGTATCTTATTTATTTATTTATTTATTTGAATGTTGCTTTACGCCGTACTTAAGAATATTTCACTTATACGACGGAGGCCAGCCTTATGGTGGAAAGAAAACGGTTGCTGGCAGACTTTCCCAAGCCCAACCGATGAGGATGCCAGTAAGAGCTAGAGACTCAAGGGCCAATGCGCAGCACTAGCAAGCTAACCACTAGGCCACAGACCCCCATCTCTGGTATCATCTTTGAGGCCACACAATAGTGACAGTTTTTATTCTATGGCAATCCACATATCTGCACATTGCTGAAGGGCAAGGGGTCTTAAACGAACGTTAGACTGCACAAACTTTGAACCCCGATAACACGAACATTGAGAGATAGGTATCCGGTTGTTTGCGTTTTTGATAAAATTGATACTAAAAAACTTTCCAAGAACCATATTTTACCCTACTTGACCAAAGAACAAATGATCCCATGGAATACGTACATTAATACAGGACAGACGCACCCAGCTTGAAACCCACCTGACAGTCTGGCAAGGTTTACACTGATGTTTTATGTACGACGCCAGGTAATGAATGTGCCAGGGTGGTACGCTGCTCGTAGGTTTCCCCAGAATACTCCCCGGTGAGTCAGTTGGCGCTATATTACTAATATTCCACACTTTCACTGACACATATGGCTTGATTTTGTTGTTGAAGGTCACATTGACATAACTCACAGTACCCTGGTGTCACATTACTTGACTTAAATCCTCAAAAAATTCGTCTAGCGAAATATAACTTAGATGCGATTTGAAAAACATTATACACAAGATTGTGAGGATTTAAAACATGTAGTACGTGGTCGAAATTGTTGAAGATTTAGGTAGATCAAAACACATAAAGCTGATGGTATTCCTAAAATCAATAAGACGTTGGAAAATATCGATCGACACACCCCTAGAGCATGCGCGCAGACGATATCCTGTTCCAGAACGACAACTTCCTCAAGGTCCGAGATAAGAACATGCCAATAGGAATTCAGTTCCATTATTTCTTTGATGCTATATCTAAACTGTTTAACGGTTTCCGTTCACCCAAGCTACATATGGATAAGATTTATGGGAACAGCGGAAAGCACGAAGGGTTCTCCATTTTGTTTGTAATACCGAAAAGATGCCGTTGGCAGAATTACTGGACAACTGTACTGCACAAATAAAATACTTACAACTAGCTCTGTTCACCGACCGAATAATGCAGCTTGGATCATACTGATTCACTCGACAAGCGTTGTTCTCTCTGCAGCCTAGCCATACTGACCATTGAAGTCGTGGGTTCGAATCCAGGACTCGCTGGTTTGGCTGCGATTATAAATCAGGCTTACTCCGGAGACTTTGGTTTCCTCATCTGGTCGTCGTTGTAGGCCTACAGGAGAATAATTGCTGTGTACAGCGATAAGCATCAATCAAGCAAATAATCTAGAAAATAATTCAGGTGCATTTATTTATTTATTTATTTATTTATTTATTTATTTATTTATTTATTTATTTAATTATTTGATTGGTGTTTTTACGCCGTACTCAAGAATATTTCACTTATAGGCTTACGACGGCGTCCAGCATTATGGTGGGAGGAAACCGGGCTGAGCCCGGGGAACCCCGGGCATAAACAAGCTTTTTCTACTCACAAGAAGTCTGCATGTGCAAGTGTCACAAATTGAGCCATAATAAAAACTTGATATAAAAGTGAGAGTTTGCATTATTCTCATAGATGTTTTAGTGTTGCTATCGCACTATCTCGCTTGGCGCTCAAAATGGAGAGCAAACAATAGTGTGCCCTTAGAGTCTCGTGTCTATTCTGTAAATTTTTTACCCTTATATTCCTCGAGGGCCGAGTGTTGAGAACAAAAGCGGCATAGAAGGCACAAGTTGAAACACACCTTTTCTCAAGATTTTACACATATATATGTTTAACATATTCATGTATGTATAAACATACATATATTACAGTCCAGTTCAAAGCGAGGCAATGTATGTTAAAGGTCACAGACGCTCATTTAAGGTATCGGCGCATGTCTCCTCTTTATTTATGACGCTTCCTACAGCTATGTCACCTTTCTTGCTTTGAAATGACTCGGAGCGATTTCTATTCTTACATTGTTTTCGTGCTATGAGCTCCCTTTTATGTTTATGATTCTGAAGTATTCCATAACATCAAAAGAATCCGCCCGTAGTATCAGGTTTGCACTTGGCGCCGTGAATTAGGTGGGAGTTTGAAAAGCTCAATGGCTACTGAGACATTACGATCACATTAACCTTTGCATTAGTAATGGTCAGTACCCACAGATTGTAAATCGAGTTATTGTTTCTTTCTTCTTTTGTTCATTCGTATGATTTTTCCTTTTATCAGAAACAGCACCACATTATCACTGTGGTTTATTCGAATGGTGCTCTGTGTATTTTAGGGTGCTAAGTTCTTTTTTACTGCCAGACAGCCATGTTGGCGAACAGATGCTTGCTTGGTATGAAATTGTCAAAACTGTGCGCAGATACGAGTTTCAATGGTGAAACTTTTTAAAGTGTCAGGTGACGTCCTGTTGATACTGCTAGGTACCGTTCAAGCTACTGACACAGGAAGGTGTTTGATATAAGGAAAGAGAAAAACCAATTCGTAAATGGTCACACGTGGCCGGTAAAATTCGGCTATCACTAATTATGATACCCTTTAGTCTATTTCTTTCAGCCAGCCACCTATATATATTCATCTATCTGTAAAATCAGTCATAATCGCTACAAAATTGCTTTAGTCAGTAACACGTAACACAACCCTACACATATGTTGGAGGTCCATAGTCTTTCAAAGAAAATAAAGTTAGAGCACTTTTTCTTAATTCATAATGTTAAACTGAATTAGCTCAGTTCGACAGCATTAACTCATTACCTCGAGTGGCGTCATAATTATTAAAAAAAAACAGTGGAATGCTGAATATTGGACGGAGTTCAGTATGTTTTGACGAAGGTCGACACCAGTTACAGAAACTGCTATCGACTTTAATCTAAACCCTGTTTCTGACATTGTCATATTTGACATTGTTCACATTTTTAGTGTAATATAAGATTTAGAAGTGAATCTCTTGTAGTATACGATCTCACGGCGGTATGGTTTTATTTATTTATTTACTAGTATTTGATTGGTGTTTTACGCCGTACTTAAGGATATTTCATTTATACGACGGCAGAAACCGGGCAGAACCCGGGTGAAACACAGTATGGTTTTAGAATAGGAGGCTAGGAAATTCTGTTATAAAAATCAAAGTAGTCTTTTCTCTGAGACAGTTACTGCAGTGTAGGCTGTATTACTGCGTGGAGTTTGTCCAAAACGCATGTTGATGCGACTATAGTAAAACAAATTGCTCTCCACGCCATTTTTTCCAGGCTATGAGTTCTTGTTGTTGAAACCAGGTTTATGAAGTTTAACATTATGCATTAGAAAAAGTATTTTTCTTGAATTAAAATAGACGTACAGTTACATGTTTCGACACATAGATTCACCGGTTACGTGTGGCTATTTTCCAACCATCACATTTTCATCGCTGCATGCTATATTTTGAAGGCCTGGAAACGAAGCTGACAAAGTCCTATGAGAGCATTTCTGAGGTAGTGAAAACTGTCACCAATACACGACAGTAGTCACAGTTTTAGAGTGTACGGCCGTGGTGTGTTTTAGCATCTCGGTGTGGTTTTTTTCTTCTATTTTGGGTAAGAAATAGCCACCTAGAGCATAGTTGTTGTGAAGCACAATTACTTAGTTCTTAAAGTACTTAGTTCGTAAAATGGCATTCTTCGTGTGGAAATAGAGAGGGAAGTGGGGGGGGGGAGGGATGAAATCATAAACGACAATGTGCTGAGACATGAACAAAAGCGCTGGAGATGTATTGGTTTGTTTAGCATCCAAGCAGTCTTTTGTTGTGTGATACATGTACACAATTAAGTGAGTAGTAAGTGTGGCTCAGTTCTGCTCGGTACGCCAGAGCATCGTTAGATCAGTTGACCCATGTTGATTTAAAGAATATTTATTTCGAACTAATGAAAATGAATTGGTGAACAGGCAGATTGCATGCAGTACATACATTGAAAACAGACATGGCGTAATTGATGTAATAAGTTGTAGTCTTGCAGTCATAATGCTAGATATCCAAAGCATATAAAGACATAAATTATATTTATTTTAATTATTTGATTGGTGTTTTTCGCCGTACTCAAGAATATTTCACTTATACGACAGCAGCCAGCATTATGGTGGGAGGAAACTGGGCAGAGCCGGAGGGAAACCCTCGACCTTCCCACGTATGGCAGGAGAGGAAGTCAGCATGAGCTGGACTTGAACATAAATGTATACATCCGTGTGGCAGTGTAATGTAAGTAAACTACCTCATGCCGTAATATTTTTCTACATGAGCTGACTAAAGGGATGCTCTCGTATTGACAAAAGTAAATTTTGTGACATGTTACACAGCAAATACGGAATAACGAATAGCAAATGTCACATTCGTGCGGCTAATACCTTATGATTACATTGCACAATAACCAAACCCTTTTCAAACCCATGGGCTCTAGTTTAATAGTCGATTTAACTATCTACAACGTTTTTCCTAGTAGATGTTATCTCTTAAAAAGATAACCCTTCTATGCTTGTTGTTTAGGATGGTGCTCATGTGGTATAATGCAACAAACAGTCTGGGAAACTGTCTAACGTCTTTAATTTGAAGGCCCCCCAGCAACTTTTTTCAACCATCTTGACAACTTAGCCAACAGGCTTTTCACAGAAACTGTCAATACGTCTTACCCTCTGGTGATTAGAAATGTTACAGGTCTTGGACAACAGGTTTGTCTTAGATGGTGTCATTTAGACGATGGTGCGGTAACAATATTATCCTTAGTTTTTACAGTACTTGCCCCAGGTCGGTGATTTACTCCGGGCACTCTCGTCCATAAAACCAACCTCCATTGTATGTATAAATCATTCTTGCGTTAAACACACAATCAAAGTGAAAATGTTTTGATTATATGGTGGGCTAAATAGATCATATTGATAATATATACTTTTTTCGGCACCTTAACGATCATTACTGAATGAACTTGTAAATTGTTGTAAACTGAACGCATAAAAAAGCAAATGTGACGACAAAATTATTGTGACGTCATTGGTGACGTACACTATTAATACGATGCATAAAGTCCACCACATAATCAAACCATGTATATGTAGCATAAGTAAAGATGTTTTCAGATACAGTTCCCAATGTTTCTTTCCTGCTGGCGCTTACTTCATTCTTTTCGAGTTATTTCCCTTTACTAATGTTGTTTTTTAGTGGTCCGTGGTGAAGTAGTTTAGTAAACGGGTTTGTGTCATCTGTATTTGGCTATTATATTGGTGTTGTACCTATAATATTGGCCCACTCCAATGTCACTCTTATATGTCTAAGTTATTCATTTATTTGATTGGTCACTTGACGCCTTATCGACGAATATTTCACACACAAAATGGAAATCGGGTTTTAGGTGCGGTAGACCATAACTGACAAACTTTCCCATATAAATATTTTCAACCCGAGGAGAGGTAACTGTGCATGAGGTATTGATGGATCTTCATGTAAGGCTACCTGAACAGCCTCAGGGGCGCTGTAGGTAAGCCCCAAGAACAAAACAGACGGGAAAATGTCGGACATTATTCTCTGTCCGACATATAAAACTGACAAGATAGTGTGATGACGTTTCTTACAAACCCTCTCTCATGACAACAACCATCCATTGGGGCCTTGACCTATGGCTTCGTGATTTAGCTTTCAGAAATCTTAAAATCTGTTCTATTTTCATGTTATTTAAGCGCACCGGGTTTATCGAAACAAGCTATTCATTCTCTTTCGCTCACAAAACTGCCAACGTGTAGACACTCTGAGTTAAGAAAAAAATGAACAAAAATGTGTAAACAGTTTGAGAGATTCCAACTGTATTACGTATTTAACAGCCTAGGCATGTGACAAAGGTTGTGTTTGAAACGAAATCCCACTGGTTCAGCTGAAGATTAGTTAAATACATGGTTTAATGATATATATGCTGCCTATACCTTTTTTCACAAAACCAGGTTATGTAACTTTCGTTCCAGGCATTTGTTCATTACATTTTACAGTGGCCTAATGGTTACACCGTCCGCCTCGAAGTCGCGAGACCTGGGATCAAACCCGGGTCACGTCATACAAAAAACTTGAAAAATAGTACTTGTTGCCACCTCGCTTGACGCTCAGCCCTGAGAGGTTAAAGCAAGGAAGGATGAAGTACGACGTAAAACCACAGGCATACCTACATACATACATACATAGAATGTACTGATTCTATTACCAGTGATAAAATATATGATATACATAATTACATATAGGTCGCCGTACCTGTACCTGTACATGCCTATGACTGAAAATATAAGTAATTTTGATAATAAGTAATTTTGCTTTTCTGTAAACATAGCTCCAATCTACGGATTGTGGCTAAGAATTTTTATGTGTCATTGGACTCACAAAATATGTCTAGTTGTATACACGTTCTGAGTTCAAGAAAGCAGTGTTGATCTGGCGAATATATTCTGAGGTCTGTTGTGCACTTGATATTTATACCACTAACCAATACCTTGGCGAATATATTTTGAGTTCTGTTGTGCACTTGATCTTTAAAACATTAACCAAAACTCTGGCGAATATATTCTGAGTTCTGTTGTGCACTTGATCTTTAAAGCACTAACCAAAACTCTGGCTAATATATTCTGAGTTCTGTTGTGCACTTGATCTTTAAAGCACTAACCAAAACCCTGGTGAATATATTCTGAGTTCTGTTGTGCACTTATCTTTAAACCACTAACCAAAACTCATACATAAATCGCCAGTGTTATTCCCCGATGAAAAATGTTCTTCCCTAAACAAGACAAAGTGGCACTGATTCGTCTAGGCTAATGCAATCCCAACTTCTATAGGTTATTGCTTTAAACTGTGTTACAATGAGTGGACGTGGTACACCATGGTAAATCGCGTCTTAAGTCATCGTGAAATGGATATTTTGCTTCTTGGTGTTGCGTGCATAGCGGCTTAGCTAGTATTCCTGTGCCCATGTCCAAAGCATTACCATGAGACAATTTACACCGATTATCAAGTCTCAGACGTCTTTGGATGTGATGAACGCTATATTTATAAATCTTCTTTGTTTTACACAGTTAAATTAACCTTTTCCTATCGTCTGTTATAAAATAACTGCACTCACTCTTTTGGCAAAACGTGCGACGCAATTATTTGAGTCTGCAACTGTGCTTACTTGATTTATTTGATTGATGTTTACGACGTACTCAAGAATATTTCACTTATACCACGGCGGCCAATATTATGGTGGAAGGAAACCGGGCAGAACCCGAGGGAAACCGACGACCATCCGCAGGTTTCTGGGCGACCTTCCCACGTATGGCCAGAGAAGAAAATAGCATGAGCTGGACTTGAACTTACTATAAGCGACCCTATTAGTGAGAAGCTCCTGGATGTGCACACTTTAAGGTACTAAATTACCTATGTATGTGACGCTACCTTTTCAAGATAAGATCAATTTATATTTTGGTTTTCTTTGAACCGTTACCAAGAGTAGTGTTTTTCCCTGACTAGGGTAAATTGACAAGAGGCTGGATTTCACCGGTAATACATGCGACCATTTGCCAACTATTACACTTTCGTCATTGCTTTTTTGTATGCTCTTTTTCACTGTGCTCTAGTCTTTTATGTTGTGTAAAAACATATATCGGTATTCTGCTGGTGCACTAAGTATCCCCGAGGCCTAATCCCTGTGCATTATTTTAATGTGATAGTATAATTTAAATGTGATGACAAGTCCGCATTTTGAGTAATTCTATACCAGTGACGTCTAATAAATTACAGCTGGCTTCACCTTGTAACCTTAATATATGGTGCTAGTTGCGCCTTTTCCAGCTTATACCTGAACATTGGGAATAAAACCATGACTGAGCTAAATTAACAAGAGGTCGGATTTCACCTGTAATATGGAAAGGCCGATTTTGTACAACGTAGACCTTGTGTCATAGCTTTCCAAAAATGAGATTATCACCTTTCTTAGATTAATGAACGATGTGGGAATCTATGCGTCAACTCTAATATCAAATATTATCGTTATCTCCCACCTTAATGCTGGCAGCCGTCATATAGATGAAATATTCTTGAGTACAGCGTAAAATAATCAAATAAATAAATAATCGAATAATTATCAACGAATCAATCATTTATAGATAAAACAGTAAATAAAAAGCATACCAAAAATAGAACAGGTTTAACACCCACTTCATAAGCTGTATTTAAGGTTATTGTTTACAATACAAAATCTACATTTTCAGATTTTTAGGCCTCAATTCAGAGTGAAACATAAAAATTGCGACGAAATATTTATTTTACACATACAGGTTATATTTTTTTATCATTAGGGCGCCCTGTGTACTTTGATAAAAGGTCAGGTTTTCAAATGCGCCTTACTTTAAGCTGCCTGGTCACTTGGTGCGGTTTTTCGCGTTGAAAGAAAATGGGACAATATTTAAGACAACGGCATAGACAGTAAAACTAGAGCTGCTGCGACAGTGGGATAGTTCACACGGAACCAGTGAAATCTGGCCTGTTGTCAATTTACCTCAGTTAGGGATTTTGAAATTAGAATGAAGTTTTGGATTTTCAGGCATAGTGCTTAAACAGTAGATTCTTGAAAGTCCCTTACCACCAATGCTTGCAGCAGAATCAGGTGAAACAAATCCTTAGCTGATCAACAGAAGCTCTATTTATATGTTTAGACTAAAATAATTTTACAGTTCACACGTTTTTGATTTTTTAAATTCTGTAAGTCGATACGATATATATCGTGCTGTACGATTGAACACCTTTATGCTCAGCGAAATGGTTCATTTTGGTTGGTATAATTTATTTATTTATTTATTTGATTGGTGTACTCAAGAATATTTCACTTATACGACAGCGGCCAGCATTATGGTGGGAGGAAACCGGGAAGAGCCCGGTCCAAACCCACGACCATCCGCAGGTTGCCGGCAGACCTTCCCACTTACAACCGGAGAGGAAGCCAGCATGAGTTGGACTTGAACTCACAGCGACCGCATTGGTGAGAGGTTGGTATAATGAGAAGACGACTATATACAGCACTTCGAGTGGTTGGTATAATGGCAAAACGACTATATACAGCACTTCGAGTGGTTGATATAATGGCAAGACGACTATATACAGCACTTCGAGTGGTTGGTATAATGGCAAGGCGACTATATACAGTACTTCGAGTGGTTGATATAATGGCAAGACGACTATATACAGCACTTCAAGTGGTTGGTATAATGGCAAGGCGACTATATACAGTACTTCGAGTGGTTGGTATAATGGCAAGGCGACTATATACAGCACTTCGAGTGGTTGGTATAATGGCAAGGCGACTATATACAGTACTTCGAGTGGTTGATATAATGGCAAGACGACTATATACAGCACTTCGAGTGGTTGGTATAATGGCAAGGCGACTATATACAGTACTTCGAGTGGTTGATATAATGGCAAGACGACTATATACAGCACTTCGAGTGGTTGATATAATGGCAAAACGACTATATACAGTACTTCGAGTGGTTGGTATAATGGCAAGACGACTGTATACAGTACTTCGAGTGGTTGGTATAATGGCAAGACGACTGTATACAGTACTTCGAGTGGTTGGTATAATGGCAAGGCGACTATATACAGTACTTCGAGTGGTTGGTATAATGGCAAGGCGACTATATACAGTACTTCGAGTGGTTGGTATAATGGCAAGATGACTGTATACAGTATTTCGAGATAAATGAGAAGCTCATCACTGCATTTCTAAAAAAAAAACCGTTTTGTGTACCGTTTTGCGTACACGTGTTTCTGTAGCTCGCGATGTAAATAAGGTATGTTTGGAACACGTTGAAATTGTAGGTGCAAACAGAATGATGATGTGTACAAGGTACATATTAGTGTTCCTGTGCAAATTTGCAACAATTAGTGTGTGCTTGTGATACTCATTTTGTGTATTTTTTTTGTACACTGTTGCACGGTACGTTCCCGCAAAGTAGGGTGGTGCTCCTATGCAAGGTTTACAGCCATACATTACTACACCCTATAACTGAGCAATTGTCAAGCACAGCGGCACTACAGCGTATTACTGCGAAACGCCGTGCCGTTGCTGAAATCGGCTCTCAACTACATGTATAGCACTACGCGTTAACCGTACAGCCTTCAACCACACACTACACAGCACATTACCGCACTATACAATGATCACAAACACACACCGAAGTGCCGTGCCGCTGTTTTGCCTACTTCTTACAAGGGCAGAATGTTTCTTTTCGGTTACAGATTATAAGATACAGGAAACGTATATATGTATGCTCTGTACAGTGTTGAACAGTTGTTCCACATGACAGCCCAGACTAAGTAACCGTTCCCCATTTGAGATACACCTGACCGAACGAGTTTAGTGACACAGAATGGTCACAGTTCCTCCACGCAAAATGTAATCCTTCCTATCAAAGAATGTATGCCAGCAAAGGGGCTATGATTCTGCGGTTTCCATCTCGGAGGCTTTCTCCAAAGACATTAAACTCAAAACTGGATAAGCCCCTTTATTCGGTTTTGAATGGCTGACCAATGGCTGTAAGCTGTACTGTATGCCGACATCAGTCTCCGCAAGCCTACCACTATTATTACGAATCGGTAACTGTAACACTGAACAGTTTTGAAATAAATAGTTGTCTGTTGCTCTCTGAAGGTTAAATCCAAGGTAGAAAAGGGTAACTTAATCTTATCTGTCAGCGAAATCGATTCATCGAATACCGGTAGTTAACGTATTATTTCTCATTGAGGAGATGTAGGTTCTTTGGTAGCCTGAGTATCAGCCCATTGCTTTAATGTATTCCTTCACGTATAATTACGGCCTGAAAGATATGAAGCTCCAGAACACACATGCGCGATTTCTGGAAACAGAAGGGCGTGGAAATATTTAAGTTTCCTCCGTGACAATCTTATCTCTCAACGTCATATTGTTTTGCTGTCATTTCAAATGGCCACAGCCAGGAATATGATTGACTCGTAACTAATTAATGTCAACTGAAAATACAAACCTTTCATTTCACAAGAGTTTCATTTTCCCTCTTGTTTTTGGTCGAAAAGACAGTTTGAGAAAGATGTCACGCATACCTGTCAGTCTGCAAGTTGAAGCGGCAATCTAAAAACAAGCAACTCGTCCTTATTCTATAGTTTCAACCTGTCGCCTATATTCAGTTATCTGTAAAATCTACCAAAATTGTCTTTAGTTAAGGACTGGTCGTGTCCATATCATTGCACAGTAAATGAAGATAGAGTGCTTTTTGTAATTCATAACACCATAAGCTTGTTTTAGACACTAATAACGCATTGTTTCGGGTGACGTCATAATTATTCAAAAGCACGTGGTATGCTGGACAATGGGCGTGGAGAATAATTTGGTCTACAATGGCTGCACCAACAAGCAGTTAGGACAAACTCCACTCAGTAACACAACCAACACTATTGTCACCGTGAAGAGAATAAATTGTTTTTTTTTTGTTTTTTTTTACTCTAAAACCACATTGCCGTCAGATCATATGCTACCAGAGATAAAATAAAATTAATTTATTAAGGCTATGTTATACTGAAACATGTGAACAATTTCAGGAATGGTCGTGTCAGCAACAGGGTTTACAGTGAAGTTAATAGCAGCTTAGGTAACTGGTGTTTCCCACCGTCAGACCATATTAAACTCTGCCCAATATCCAGCATGCTGCTGATTTTTAAACAATTATGACGTCACTTGAGGCCGTCGAAACCGAGCTTATACAGTTTAATATTATGTAAGAAAACGAACTTTAGGTAGAGCTCGTGTTGCTACGTGTCACTAACTAAAGGCAATTTTGGTTGCGAGTTTGACTAATTTTATAGACAGTCGAATATAGGCGACTAGCTAAAAGAAACGGGCTATATGTATGTTACACAAAGTGATAAGGACAACGTCATTTTTAGACAGTCGGTGGAGCAGTTGTGTTGTATTCAGACAACGAAGTGTTGCATGGTTTACATGGTTGTTAAGAAATAGCAACACTTGCTATACATGTTTGTTAAAGCCATATTGCCTAAATATTTGTACAGTTAAGCGCTTGTGAGACAGCTTCTAAAAAGAGCAAAGAAACAGCAATATTTTCTTTGAGACAACACAATATTGGCAAGCTAACTGTCCAGACAAGTCAACGTTGTAAATTGCTTATTGGTTCTTAAAACAAGTCCGAACTGACTGAATACATGTTGAGACTGAGCAATATTGGCTACATAGTTGTTGAGACAGGCTAAATAGTAGCTATAATAAAGATGCAATTTAATCATTGCTGTTTAGCCGTTGCAATAATGGATACATAGTAGTTAATAGCTGGTCTGGCTTCGCAACGCTGGTTATATCATCAAGTATAACATGTGATACATCATGTAAGCATCACTGAATACGAGTTTTGCCAAGTCATTCATTCGCCCTTCTGACTTTGATACGCGACACTGTAACAGTAACAATTTACTGTTTACCAAGGCCTTAAGGTCCTTCTTCATCAACATTTCCGTTGACGCACCGACTTTGGTCTCTTGTACATTCCAATGTCAAACAAACGGAAAAGACATAAGTGTCCAGTAGGAAAGTGTAGCAAAACTAAAACTTACTTTTCCAGAATTCCGTATAATTGAGTTGAGTTTACTTACTATTGATTATCGGAATTTTTTTGTCGTAAATATTCCAAAAACGTTCACAAAGTTGGATTTCCTACAGAAGCAGCCATGGCACCTTTAATATGCTGAGTTGGACGGGATAGTGATGAAAGTAATCCACGCGGAATGAAACAGTGAAATGAAACATTTATTAAAACAGAATTCCCCAGAAAACTGGACAAACTGTTTGTCCAAGAGGGGAATGTTATTTCCGTCCGTAACCAATATTCCAGCCGTTTTGTCGCTTTGGGAGAATTTCCCTTTGAACTCTATGATGAGCTTCGGTCGGTGTTTCGCCATCTTTTTTTCCGTATGTCGCGAACCAGTCCTGTTGTCTCTTTCCGTAGCCTTGCGCCCAGGCTTGGTGACGTTTCAATGGTCCCCTCCGAGACGGTCGTCGTAACCGAAGCAGCTTTTCCTTGATTTTATTGGCTAATGAGTCTTGGTCTTCTTCTTCCTGTGGAATGCCGTATCCATGAAGACTGACCGGAAATTGAGATATACCTTCAGCATCCACCACGGACGTGTCTACCACGGAATCTTCATCCGTCAGGTAATAGTAGCTTGGGAAGGCTGAAATGTAACGAGAAGTTCATATGAAACATACAGTGAGAAGGCGTCCTTTTCTGAGGAAATGTAAATAACGTACACATTTCGATCTGTAAAACTGACAGAATCACTGATCAGATGAACTTATATAAAGTTTTAGTTGGTTTATTATTTGATTGATTGATCGAACTCTTTCCAATTTGATCAGAGGCGAGTTGCCCTGTACTATAGATGCGCACACTTACGGATGGAGAACGGGCTTTGTATAAAGACAAAAGATCGTTTAACGGTTTAACAAATTGTATGCACGTAATTGACTGAGTCATCATGGTTACTCACTGCGACTTGTTCTCAACTTAACCTTTGTTCATTGATATATATGAATTAAGTACGAATACAACGGCACCAAACTTGAAAAGTCGGTAATCGCTCGAGATCGTACGTTATCACCTTCAAACTATTCGCCGCACATATTCTATCCCCAAAAATGAATAAAATGTGGCAAAAATTGCATATTTTATGCTACCATTCTGTTTTACTCCCTTTGCAGAGGTCATGCATTTTACACCAATCAACGGCAGGCTTAGGCCATAGCAATTGACCTAGATACGTCAAAGCTGCGTATATATGACGTCGTGCACTATTGTTGTGCGATGCAGAAATGCAGAAGTTTACTGTAGGCCTATATATATTATGACGTCATGGTGCTGAGCTCAGACTGGAACGCTTTGAAACAAATGTTTCTTTTCAACGACATAGCGTCTGGGTGTAAAAAATTTTTAAAAATGTAAAACGAAAAGCCATATCCATAAACTGTGCGAAATAAGTCACTGAAGGAAATTCCGATAATTCACCTTCATATAAATCACGAAGCAAATCTAACAAGTAAACAATCTCAGATTCTTTTAACTGTAAACAAACTCAAATTCTTTTGATTGCAGACATAAACAGCATGAGATGCTATTATTTGAGGAAGTAAACGTACCAGCCGATGTGTTGCGTGACACACTCGATGTTGTTTGAAAGATCATCTTTATTTAATATGCATATTTGCACACGGCCCGCAACTCACAGCGAGGTAGAATGTGAGATTTGACGCTATAGAGATTATACCGCAAATTATCAGGAAGAAATTGGTAAGAAATGATAAAATTTAAATTTTTTGTATTTTTCCCGCATGGTCCTGCATGGTCCAAAGTAGCCTCTTAGAAAATACTAATCTTGCTGATGCTAAATGTAAAGTTTTGAAATGGTAACACAGTTCATAATTTAATTCCTTTTCCGGTATGTGTGCATGTAAGTTACTGCTGTGTGTATATTATTGAAAGCAACAAGCCAACAAATAAACATTTTTTCAATGCATTAAATTCTCAACCGTTAGTAGCTGGTCATATGAATGCCAGGACGTTAGAGCTTCGCGAACCGTGTTATCACATTTGTGACCAATATGTTCTGGTACAGCCTCTTTAACATTTGTGTCTTCCATGTGATATGCGTTTGTGCGACACGACAGAGATATTTATGCCTTATAACGATAATATCCCTAAAATGCACACGAATAACCATAGAGCAATTTATCCTTGTATCGAGGATTTATGATTAACCTTTGCCCACTTCTGTCTCGGCTGATTAAATCATCTACCGCAGGTATTGTTACCATAAGCCTGCCTATAGCCCTAAAGTTATCGATCCAGTAATGGCTATAGAATTGTCGAGCGTTAGATTTATTATTTACACCGTATCATCTAGTCTCTGTGAGCTCGGTTACTTGGAAACTGTTTTCGGGCTCATAACAGCATGCTATTGTTTATCAAGTAAACAAGCCGCTTGTTTTATGACTTTTATGAACTTGATTTCACATTACTATAACTGTCCAAACTGATAAGACGTAATTTTCTTAAAATCATGAACGTTTCCAAACGGCACTACAACGTTTAGTCCTTCTCAATGCTAAAGACTATCGTATGGAGAGTAAAAGTGAAGCAGCGGCGATAGTATGATAGTTGCCAAAGGGTCACACGTAACGGGTGAAATCCGGCTTCTTTTATTACTATTATAATTATAACTATTAATGTAAATGCTTAAAAAGTAGCACCCTGACACTGGGCAGAATTAGGTAAAATATGGAGAATTATAGCTGGACTAAGATAACATGGTAAAAATGATCCTTTGAAGTCATGTATAAGAGCAATATATAACATATTAAATGCTGCTTGTTGAAGGTATTCATTGAAATAAGAGTGCCGAGAGCAAGACATCTAGATATCAGCTAGATTAAACTTATTTTTATCCCGTGAGCATTGTTAGATAGTGTCTTTACCTTGTTCAGATCACCTTTATCATAGGGTGACATTTTGTCCCCAGACTAGCGTGTGGTGACATCGGTAATGCTCTAGTCTTTCTAAGAAATGCGCAACAATGAGGTATGGAATATTATAATAGGAGGTTCGCCTTTCAAAGTGGACGTCATTTCTATCAGTATGCCAGTGACATGTCGCAGAGTTTACGTGGAATAGCTGAGACTCGTATATTAAAAATACACTGTATTTGAAGATCCTTGTGTGTAAAGGCTTAACTGATCGACACACTGCCTCCCCCCGCCCCGCTACACTTTCCAGTCATATCTTGAAAAAGCATTATTATACTCCTATTTTCTGATTTCTGGCTAACTGCAATGGAATACATACGTCACAAGCCGTGCAAAGGCATTGTGATATACATATTTATGACTACATGACTTTGCTGATTTTCAGCCAAAGATACTTAATTAAGCCCTGTAAGAAGAACCCTTGTTCCGTTGGATACATCTTCGAACAGAACGTATATACATGTAGTGTGAATAGATTTTGTATACCTGTCCCGGGATATTGGTCAAATCCCTACATACGTATTAACTGTATAGTTAAGCTATTTTTTTATACATGTAAGGTAATATTCGTACTTCAAATATCCTTCCAAAAATGGACATATTTGTTTACAGAGAATTCACTGGCCACTTGAAAACATTTCTTATTTTAACATACATATATATCCATAATTTTGTCCATAAATTTATATAAGTAATTTTTGTGTAAGTGTCTCTGTATATATATTTGTTTTTCATGTTAAGGCCACTTTCAGTTTGCCTCCATAGATGGTAGCAATGCTTTTGGTGTTGAAATTAAAATTTACATGTACAGAGCGTAAGGCCATGTTCACACAGCACTACTTTACTATAAAGTACCTATAGGATGTGTAGTATTTCATGTAGCATTCAACTAAAATGCATAAATGTTCTACCACCTTACCATTTCGTTCGTTCTACTAGTTGGTATAACAAATAGTACCATGTTAACCCAAACTAATCAACCGGTTTCAAAGATAAGCATCTGTGTAGGATCATGTTTCTTTGCATTAGTTTTATCGGAAACTAATTATCTGCTCAAAACGACTAGAGAATACTGAGAATTGTGTGAAGGTAGAGACTTGCACTTGAACGTTCTTCTCTTCACGCGCTACCTTAGCGACCGGATCTCCTGTCCGAGCACAGTTTACTGATTTCTGGTCGGGGAGCGCAAACCCGATTTTCATCGAACCGGTAATTCGAGAGAACCCGTATTGGTTAGCAGGCCACGAGCGTGTAATCTTCACAGCCTGCTAAATTTACGCCTACAAGGAGCTTTTGTACGTTCATGGTCCAGACGAAAAGTGTATTATAGTTCGTGCATCCGGATTCAATTTGCCTGACCGTAAGCTAACGCAAGCAGGTTCCGCTGTTTGGTTTCTAGTCCGACAGTTTCACTTGTGACACTGTGTACACTCTGTGACTGGAGGCGAGACCGTCAAACGTTTCTACCTGGCCTGCCGTTTACTCGCGTTTTTCGTTATGATTTCCGCTGAATAATAAACGAGGAGTTGTTGAGTTTACGTGTTTATACACAAGGTAGTTTTCGTGACCGCGGCGTAATTATTTACCGTTGGACAACACTGACTACAGCCGTTCCACAAAGAAAAAAAGCAAATAGGCTTTAAAGACCCAATGTGGCCATTGAGTGTTTCCCACCATGATTGGTACTATATTGTTAAACTAACAGAAAACGGCCAACGCACATGACATTTTGCTTTCCCTTACACGTTTTCATCATCACACTGCACGCAAAACAATGGTTTCTGAACTTCATGTTTAAGACATCGTGTTTTGTATGGAAGCCGAAAACGAGTACTCAATCTGTCGACTACACTCACCAAGGCTTAGTAAGTGCACAAAGTGGTGCATGAATTCGTTTCAACATTATTCTACGTGGCTATTGATGGGACATTTCAGAAAGACTGTACAACTAAAATAAGGTTCTCAGGGACCTTTCTTGATTTGTGTGTTTGTTTGATTGGAGTTTAATGCCGCTGTCAACATTATTTCAGTCGTGTCAAGACGCTGTCTTATTGTAGCTGTCCGGACCCAATGGCGACTTGTATAGTGCTGAGTCAATGTAACACCACAAAGTTTCTGTATACTCACACCGACCTTGGCCCATTCATGCTAAGCGCCAAGATTAGCGATGGTGATTATAGTATTATTCGATTTGGGATTGAACCCAGGAACTACCGTTTATGAGCCAGACACTTTACCCACTACTTCACCACGGCCGGGCGTAGATTTTACCTTGAGCATAACCAAAATCATGAAAAGTTTTAGTTGAACTAACGACTAGTACGGTTCCTTGACATACTGATTTTATTTCTGTAGTAATAATGCCATCGGGTTCAAACACTGCGCTGGAATATGATGTTTATAATCATATTGCTAGCTTTCTTCTGAAACGAAGAGGCAACGCCCCTGAAAGCGGGCTTCGCAGCTCTGTTGGCAGGTTTTCAAATGTTGTTATGCGCAGGTTGTGGCCGACTAATTAAGATGCTAGTCTTTCAATCTCAAGGACACAAGAGGTTTGTTTAATCACTGGACAGAGAATTTCCCCCGTCCTTGGTGAAAATAAAGTGGTCAACACCCGCTAGAATGGCCCTTTGCGCAGTATAACATTCACGGAAAACCAGCTTTCCTTTCGCCAATATGGTGTTTATCTCAGATTGTGGGGACCACATTATTCTCAAATAAAAGAGTCCAATCCCGCTAAAATTATCTTAAATATAATCGTGTTTTAGGAAACAGGCCTGAAAGAAATAATGCTCGTATTGATTGTGAACTGGAAATATTATGTGTCATTTGCATATGGGCTCACAATAGCCCTCGTGTAATATACGGTTATTAAAGTGTTGTTATCACAACGACTGATCGGCCTTTGGCCAGTGACATCGCAGGGTCGAATCCGGCTCCCGCTGATTTAACTGCAGCTTTAATTCAGGAGATTAATCATCTGCCTTGCGTAGGACAATCGTGTACTACGGATATGTCGTTTCCCTCCATCTATAAACCTTACCACCGTTGTATCAGTAAAGAAAAAAATACGAGGTTAAAAATCAGTGAAATGCATGTAGATAAAAAAAAAATCCGTAAAATATTCATGTGTAGTTCAGTTCCAGCTTTGCACCAGTTTACCCTCAAGGGCATGATCCTGCGCTATACTATCAAAATCACATCATACAATTAGAGCACCGTGCCAAGTTAATGAATGTCGATGGTATTCAGGCGTTGTGGGGTATTAAGCCAATGTTATAAAAAAAAAGCTATCTAAACTGATGACATCTTGGTGCCTAAGTGCCTTGAGGCAATAGGCTACAGCATTGACCCGCGCATTACACAAGTCAACTGTAGTCTCATCCAGCTGGTGAGATTCAACTCAGTGTTATATTATGACAATGTGACTTCGTTTGTGTTAGACTTGTGCTGTTCGTCGAAGTCCAGAATAATTCAGCTATGTGGTAAGAAGACAATGAACCCGATAAACCTGCATGGCCGCGTCCCTGCCGGTTTGAGACATTTATGTATTTGAACAAACAACACTTCACACGTTATAATCATTCAGTGGTGCAGGAACGGCCTCCGGCCACGTGCGTATGTGTTAGTACTTCCACATCAGTCTTATTTCAAGTTGTGGAATGCATTTCATCCTCAGCAGCAGGCTCCAGGTTCACAGAGCTAACTGATACTTAGATCAGACTTAGTCTTAACTATTCCTGACCTTATGTTTTAGCTTAAACTCACAGGTTTAAGACAATTCTTAATTTTAATATAAAAATCCTTGAATTAAGGTCTCAGAATCACGAAGCTATCGTAAACTTACCTCAGACTTAGGGTCAACTATTGCTACGATCCCTGGTCTTAAGTTTGAACTAAACTCCCACGAAGGTCTAAGACAGTTCTTAGTTTTCAGACAAAAGTCCTTAAATCCTGGATCCAGCCGTAATTTCTTACCTTAGAAGAAACTGTCATTATGTTTTACATTTGTGCCGTGCAAATTTACAGGTCTTTAAAGTAGGTCATTTGATCCCGGTCGGCCAAAATGTCCAAATTAGAGTTTCGTTGTTATGTGGCTAATGTTAAAATTAAGGCCAGATTTGTAATCTCTTGTATATTCTGTTATGACAATTATACATCAAGCAACTTAAACAACAACTTCGTTAAAAAGATTCATATGTGGCCACAGCTGAACAGAGGTGTCAGCATTAGAACCATAGCTGAACAGATGTATGTGGTTCTTGAAAACCATACTAATGCGGTCGCTGTGAGGTCAGTTAAAGCTGACTTCCTCTCCAGTCGTATATGAGAAGGTCGGCTAAAAACCTAGTGATATGGACGGTCGTGGGGTTCCCTCCGGCTCCTACCGGTTTCCTCCCACCATATGCTGGCCAATAAGTGAAAAGTGGCATAAAACAGCAGATAAATAATTAAAATAAGTCTATCGATCAACCTTGAAAACGATGTCTGAGGCATAGTTGACGGAGGTGTCACGCTAACAATGATACGTCATGTTAGAGAAAACTAGAAACACGATGTCATGTCACTCGTGTTCTGCGACCCTTTCGATTTTCTCAATGAGAACGATTTTGATTATTTTGAGATGCAATATATGGGATATGCAAAATCATGAAAATCTTCTTCACTATTTCTGGGATACCTAATAAATTTGGTGTAATATTTTAGCAATAAATAAATATCTGTTTTCAATTTCTAACTAAAACAAAAACTGTAGGACAAGTGCAAACTTCAATTGATGTCTCCAAACGCGAAAATGCGAATAAAGTTCAGACATCGTAAATCATACTCATTCAGGCTGTCTCAGACACACTAGTCCTTCAGACAAATATTCAGCTTTTGACTGAAAAGACAAGATATAAGCGTTAACTTGATAAGGCTGTCTTTACCAAAATTCGATAAAATGATTGTCACATCATGCATCCAAAATGATAGTGGCTTCCCACATCCGAGATGATAGTGGCATTCTGCATCCAGAATGACAGTGGCTTCCCACATCCGGAATGTCAGTGGTTTCTACATCCAGAATGACAGTGGCTTCCCACGTCCGGAATGTCAGTGGTTTTCTACATCCAGAATGATAGTGGCTTCCCATATCCGAAATGTCAGTGGCTTTCTACATCCAGAATGATAGTGGCTTCCCACATCCGGAATGTCAGTGGTTTTCTACATCCAGAATGACAGTGGCTTCGCATATCCGAAATGTCAGAGGCTTTCTACATCCAGAATGATAGTGGCTTCCCACATCTAGAAAGTCAGTGGCTTTATGCATCCAGAATGATAGTGGCATCCTACATCCGAAATTATAGTGGTTTCCTACATCCGAAATTATAGTGGTTTCCTACATCCGAAATTATAGTGGTTTCCTACATCCAACATATGTTATGAGAAATATTCATGAGTAAGGGTGTAAATCTAGAGTCAAATGGATAAATCTATATATAAATAAAACCCTGCAGGTATATTCGTCTCAACAGTCTCCCAGACCTTCACCCCAATGATTCATGATGCTCAGTTGAAATGTTTCTGAAGTCCTTATTTAAGGATTCTTTAATGAAGAAGACATTCGCGAATTAGACTAATCCGCATTGTTACATCGCTACTGTCTTAATAGTGAAATGCTGTTAACTTACTGTTAACTGCAGCATTTTAGCAGTGGTGGAAGAGGGAGAGCATTTATAATATTATATGGTTGACACTGTTATAAATTTAGCACTTTAGAAAACGTTGTAATCTAACTTATCTTTGATCAAATAAACGCTTTAGGTTTTGAGTTCCGCATTATAAATATTAAAAATCTTGTTAAAACTTGCCAATAATTATTGCGCGGGGTAACATTTTGAGATATTGTATCCTTTATAACTTTATGTTACATTTGTTATGAATATCTAACGTATATGACTTAAACCACGGTGAAATGATGGCCTTTGTCGCGGACTTAAACCACGGTGAAATGATGGCCTTTGTCGCGGACTTAAACCATGGTGAAATGATGGCCGCTGTTGCGGATTTAAAAGAGGTGAGTTGCAGTCAGGGATAAGAAAGGAAGCGCTGTCGGGAAAACATAAGCGTGCTTTGTATAGATGTGATTTAAATTGATTTCGGGAGAAATTTGTTCGACTTTTTAAATTGACAACCTAAACCCAAAGAAAAACAAAAAGTTTTGAGAACCTCTGGCGTAAGTGACGACCATCCTTCGGGTATATCTGAAAAGAGAATTGTGCCAGTTGCTTGATGATGTAGATAAGTAACAGTCACCAGGGGAAGAAATCATACGCTAAAATACAAAAGCACAAATTCATTAAACTTTAGAACATAGATATGTGATCTAATAATCATCCACTATATACATATCAGATACCATTGAATAAAGCCTTGTCATTTGAAGGTCTGAGTATTTTTTCAAACACACACTCTGAATAACCGGGATTTAAATAGTTTCATCAAACTCCAGGGGATTCAATCATGTAAGAAAAAAGCGGTAACGAGTATCGACCGGCATTTGGCAAAAAATACCTTCGAAAATGTGAAAACAATGTTTCATGGTGGAGAACGGGACAAGTGACAGTCCATAATCTTATTTATGAAAGACCACGAAACGGTCACACGAGCGCAATGAACCGACATACTGTCACCCACTAAGGTGACAAGAACAGAAATATACTATAGTCTATTTCTTTGAGCGAGTCGCTTATATTCCGCTGTCTGTAAAATCAGTACTCGCTAACAAAATTGCCTTTGGCCAATTACACGTGATAACACAAGCTCTACGGAATTACATGTTGAACGTCCATATTATTACAAAGAAAATGCAGTAAGAATACTTTTTCTACTTTATAATGTTCAACTCCATAAGCTTAGTTTTAACACCAAGACCTCATTACCTCGGGTAACATCATAACTATTCAAATGCAAGTTGCATGCTGGACAATGGCGTGGAGAATAATTTGTTTTACAATGGCTGCACCAACAAGAGGTTAGAACAAACCCCATGTAATAACACAGCCTACGCTACTACCTCTGTGAATAGGCTTCCACACACTTCCGACGTGTCCATGTGTAGAGTTTGTGTTGTTACGTGTCGGTGACTAAGGGCAATTTTGAAAGCGAGTGTCACTGATTTTACAGACACCTGAATATAGGTGACTCGTGAAAAGAAACAGACTATAACAGTTTAATTCATGCAATGCCATCACTGTATCACAAGGCTATTCCCATACGCCAAAAAATGTTCAGGATGATGTGAAATTTGTTTCTCTTAAATGAGACAAGTAATTATTTCAATATTGATTTAGTGTCAAACGGATTCTTGAAAATGCTCTCTCGTGCATATCAGTGAATTAATTTTAATATTGATAAAAATGAGATTTGAAATTTGCTTGAGTAATTGACAGTGAAAGAACAAATTGATGATTTCAAGAGGTTCAAGAATGATTCCATGATGAATTTATCCATGAATAAAATATAACACGTCAAAATCAAAGTCATAATCTGTTTTCATAAGCACAAGATTTATGTGAATATGCCGCGTTAAAGATTATGTCGTCTAATTACATAGAGATTTGGAGATCAGTTGTTCATTTCATCACTGTATGAAATGGGATATTGGCGTAATTTAACGCTTCCTGTGATGACCAACACCCCGACTGCATCTTGTAGTTATCGCAGAAATACTTTATTACATTTATTTATTTTATTTATATGATTGGTGTTTCCTGCCTTTATTAAGAATATTTCACTTATACGACGACGGCCAGAATTATGGGGGAGAAAATAAGGCAGAGGGCAGGTTGCAGGTTTTAAAGACGTACGTGTAAAGTATAAGGTATAGAGACATATAAAGTACGAAATTAGGACGGAATCATGCAAAGAGAAACAGTCAACAGATTTCAGTGTAGTTGGAACCTTAGCCCCGGGTTCAGCACAATGTGAGATGAGATTCTGGACGCTCTGTTCATATTTGTCTACATGAGAATTATACTCACTGTAAAAGTTAAGAAACTTTGAGTGAAGGCATTTGATGGAATAACCTTGACACACTAGTTTTTTTGCAGTTATAACATGTGATGTTGGTTGAAATCGTCACACGCCTAACAAAAGCTACAAGGACGATATATGTACACTCCATATGAAGGACCCTTTGGTATATTGCTGTCCAAGTAAGGATAATTTATAATGTCAAAATGCTCCCGTTGATACCTGTTGGTCATGTGGTCATGTGGTATGTATCCTTTTATGGAAATGAAGAAATCACCAGTGTGCCAGTGAATCGTTCAACAAATATGGTACATTTGTCATGTTTCTGTTTACGCAAGATGGTCTCTAAGAATTGGACAGTACAAAGAACACCTCGTATGTATATTCAACAAATCCGAGTACTCTGACACCATGGTTAACAATATCCAAGCATGACAATTTTCACGTATCATAAATCAAAATTGCAGCTGATGTCTCCATTGCGATGCGATGCACATTCAACCCGAATCCGGGGATGTCCTTGCGAAAGTATTACTATCACTAGCGTTAGCTCTGTTGCGCCCGTACTATCCCCGACGTTCAGCATGGGACATGGAACACGATTCAAGAGTGAAGTCGATTTGATTAATCAGACTAGGGAGAGTATGTTGCACTTGCAGACAACAATCTAGTTCTGAAAGTTCAGGCATCTAGAAGAATGCAAATAGGAAGAGGACGAATAGAACGCCGTCAAAACCTACAAGTTCTATCAATTTTCTTTATTTTTGGAGAGGAAAATTAAGAATCCTTTGAAATAGTGAGAGATTTAATAAATCTTCATTCTTCACGGTTAGGCATTTTGAGAAGAGCAGTTTTGAACCTAGACCAAAACTCACCTCAATCACTCGGAACACCTTGTGAGTTGTAATTGTGCATACCGAAGTTTCAAATTTGATTTGGTCACGTGAGTGTTGCTTGTCAGGGATGATGAACCAGTGGCCATGAATGACGCATAATGAACATAGCCCGTCGCTGTGACATTGGTGAACGTTACCGTGCAATGTGATAAAAAATGAACCATCCGTTTTCTTGCTTGTGACATGCAGTATTTCGGTGACATTTGGTTAAGCGTCTAGAACAGAATAAAATTCCCGTGCGTTCAGTTATTTGAAAAACAAAAAGGCTTCAAACGTTTGAATACGAAAAGTTGTGTTTAGATCAAAATACCAGTAAAATGATAGACAACATTTCGTTGTACTAATTTAACCAGGTCAAACGAAATATCGATCGTCTCTCAAGCATTAACTTAAATATACAATTTTTCCAGGCAAGCAACTCTCATCAACCCTTTTTTAATGTAGTAATATACGAGCATGATAGGCCTTCATAGTGGAAAAAGACAGTAGGTGGAAAACCGTGTTGCCTGTATGCAAAGTGTGTTTTCCAACAGACCCGCCGAACACTGGGGTACGTACACGCTCATCTGAACGCAACACTCTCTTAACCTATACGCTAATCGAATTCACAAGGGCATTCACAGGAATTTTTCAACTCGATAACTTGTCTGGAGAAGTTTCACGTAAAAAAAAACCTTTGCGAATGTATACTTTATGTATAGCGGTTTAAGTTGTATTGATCACCGGATGCATCCCCTGGGCCTCTTTGTAGAGTCGTTAAATGTTCTGGGACTGGTTGAAATGAGGTGCTATAGATGAACGGCTGTGACCTGTCACATATAAAATTGCTTCTTGGCATAAATGACATTCGACATTTTGTGCAGAACGCCAACGATAAACGCCTCGCAGTAGAAACAAGAATGTAGGGATAACACGGAAGTGATATGTGTATTGGCACACTGTACATCATTAGACATAAGAGGCATGTGTTTATTAGGATTATGATGTTCAGTATGTCTGTATTTATCAGGTTATACTAGGTTTTAGGCATTACGTACTACACATTCATGTAAATCTATACTGTGTAATATCCGTGGAATTCCTTATGTTTTTAAACAGGCTTAAGATGTATAGATGAAATCCCTCTGTCTACAAAACGTTTTACAGATAAGTTAAATCTTTATTTAATTATCTATTTGATTGGTGTTTCACGCCGTACTCGATAACGTTTTACTTTTACGATGGCAACCTGCATTATGGTGGAAGGAAACCGGACAGAGCCCGGGGAAAACTCACGACCATCCACAGGTTGCTGGCAAACCTTCCCACGTATGGCCAGAAACTAAACCAGCATAAGATTGACTTTAACTCTGCTGTATTCGTGAGAAGCTCATTTAGGTGCGATTATAAGGGAAACAGGTCATGAGTTCCAGTAACATACCCATGTGATTGTTGTCACTTTTTTGTTTCACTTGTATGACGAGGGACAGTTGTATCATTTGGGTGAAGCAAACCAGAGTGCTCGACGTAATCATCCAGTCAGGATATAGGCGAACGTGAGACGCAGATGGAAGGCTGTGAACGCGATGCAAGACTACATGACTGTACACCGTTTGTTGCAAAGGCCTTGGGAACAGTAGGAACAGGGGTTTCAGGGGTACTGAACCAACGTTTTGTGCCCCTTAACCACTCGGCCGTGACCTATTCCTGAGAAGGATCAGTGTTAAGGTTCAAAGTTCAGTAAATCAAGACAAAAAATGTTGACGCGGGCCACCTGTCCGACAGTTGTCCGCGCATTTGTGAGGAAATCGGATATATGGATGGCAGGCTAACAGGCGATGTTGGTACAAGTGACAGTCAGATCAGTCTTTTATTTATGAACAGGGGTAATGTTTGAATCTCATCTACACTAACAGATACAGACAAGGCGCGATAAGAGATATACCATTTGTTGCAAGTCACTGACAGGCTTAAAATTCGTTTTGAAAGGTATACGCCAGTGTTAATGAAGTGTAGATGTAAGCCTTAGATTATTTGTTGGGTGAATTTGTACATATTCCTGTATATATGATAATAACAATAAGCTAACTGTTTCGGTGTCTACTTGTAGCAACGGATCTCCTATACCGCCATAACTGCAACGCTGCTTCACTGAAGCATCATGCCAAAAGAAGCCCTCTGTGGAACCATATTATGTCTGGTTACACTACGGAGCCGTAAAAAGGACATGGAAAATATATTAAACGAGTTATTTAGCCAATGAAACTACATGATCTAGGCGTCAAAATTGACATTCCAGGTCAATCGTCACAAGGCCAAGTCACAAACAAAGTTCAACAAAAACCACTAAGAAAGTATATAAAGTACACTTTGCACTGTAGGTTTACCTTATTTAATAGAAATGCAACATATTCTCCTGCCAGCAAATAAACGTACATCACAATGGTATATGTAGTTACAACCAACTGTAATGTAGCCTCACTGAACCACCATGCAGAAGACACATTCTGTGAAATCATACTAACATGTGTCGCCATGGTATATGTAGTTACAACCAACTGTAATGTAGCCTCACTGAACCACCATGCAGAAGACACATTCTGTGAAATCATACTAACATGTGTCGCCATGGTATATGTAGTTACAACCAACTGTAATGTAGCCTCACTGAACCACCATGCAGAAGACACATTCTGTGAAATCATACCAACATGTGTTGCCATGGTATATGTAGTAACAATCAACTGTAATGTAGCCTCACTGAACCACCATGCAGAAGACACATTCTGTGAAATCATACTAACATGTGTCGCCATGGTATATGTAGTAACAATCAACTGTAATGTAGCCTCACTGAAGCATCATGCCAAAGACAATTTCTGTGAAATCATACTAACATGTGTTGCCATGGTATATGTAGTAACAATCAACTTTGTCTACGTCCGCTCCTGGAGCGTCTGTTTTGGTTGACGGCCGAGATTTCTAGCAATTGAAATCGTCTTAAGCACACGACCAAGCCCGGCTCCCAGCTCCTCTCTGTGACCATTGTTGATCACCAATCAAATATTAACCAAATATGACACTCGCGGCTAAGTATAATAACTTTGAGAATGAAACAACCGAATTCATGTCGTAGCCACAAATTCCCTCGAGACAGCGTAGCAATAAGGCGAAACATTCAGATATTTTCACTTTAAACTGAACTAGAAAAACCTTGTACTTGCGACGGGCAATCTGATAATAAGTTACTTAGGATTTGTTTTGATGGGAGGGGGGAGATGTCTATAGCTAGCAAATCAAATTAATGTCATGAAATAATTATCGTTAATGTCAACGAGGATAATAACAAATTAGATTATCTAAAAAGCTCTCTGGTGGTTTTTAATGTTATATGTACGGCTTAGGGTTCTTTAAAGTGAACATGAAGTCTGCCACTATATACACATACAAAAAATGATAGAGGACACAGTTATCACAGAAAAATATGTACAAATTTCTATAAAGGTTTGAAAGCTGAGAAGATGTTCAGCATTGGGGATATCGCACTGACGGACAATTCACTCCGAGTAGCCACGTTGTAGAAGCCCTTATGAACTTGATGAAGTTCAGCATTGGGGATATGCTGAAAGCGTCACGTGATGATTGACTGCCACGTCAAAAAATCTATTAGCTGTCGATTTTCAGTGTGGTTTCTTATAGTGGATAGACACATATCGATGCAATAAAATGGATTTTACACTCCGTTTAAGTGTTAAATGGATGCAATTTGAATCATACATTTATGAGCGGGAAGCTGAGAATGGCTGCCCGTGTATATGTTGGGCAGCATACTGCAGTAACTTGTCAGGGCGAGTTGACAAGAAAACCGCCACAAGAGGGTCATTGCTTGAAGAAAAATGTTGTGACTGCATTATTTTTTCTTAGCGAAGTCAGATTTATTACCAAAATATCTTCCCAAAATCTGAATGAAAGGGTGTTTAATCAATCAGAAGGTCCTGCTATGTTCTGTAAATTCCTCGAAGTAGATACAGCCAGCCAGGCCAAATGCTTACACTCATACAGAACTAGGACGTGCAGGGTCGCTAAAACACGACGTTTGTGTCCACGAACATCGCCCTGACCGAGCGCCAAGATAAAAGAAACATCAGCCCTTTGAACACGGAACAGAGCTAATAGTCTGCAGTTGGGTATCAGGTGATTTTGTTTCTATTTTCTCTTTGTCACATTGTTTAATACCGCTGGTACGGGAGAACTGGGTTTTGTGACGTCACTCTAGATAGCTATAACATTGCAAAATGGGGTTACAAAAGAGTGGCTAAGTACTTACCTTTGTTTGCTATTTACTTTGTTGATAAGCGGTGTAGAATTCTTTAAATGCTTTTAGAACATTTGTGGAATACTACTTTATTAATTAATGAAGCTTTAGTGGCTGACTTCACTTTAAATATTTAAGTTCCAAGAACAATGACTTCGAATAATGACGGTAAAGATGGACGATCACATGCTGAATCAAATGTTGTGCTACCGTTCACTGCACGTGGTAAATAACTATTATAAAGGGTCAAATTTAATCCAACCTTTTTTGAGTGGTTTAATAATGAAAGAAAACTAGTCTCGTGGCTGTCGATGTGAATGTGGGCGATGGCGGAAGTAAGTTAAAGAGTGCTTAGTTATATGCATAACCTTCTTTCGAATTTCCATAGTATGCATGATTTGAGACAAAAAATGAGACCTAGTAATTCTAGGTACATTGCATAGGTCGACATGCCTTTTGTCTGGCTCTACGAAATAATGCTATTAATATAGACCTCTTGGCGTCATCTTGGCACAAATAGAAGACATCGTGATATGGCAGTCAGAAATCTCCATACAAACACAGATATATGTAAGCCAAGAGTATCTTTTGGAATAACTACATATCACGTCGCCTCTGGGTCTTTCTTCAGCAAGACACAAATATAAAGTGTCTCATCGCTAACTGCAACACAAAATTAATACTGCACGTTAGTAAACCATTGACCGATACACCCAAAACAACACGTGTCAAGTAATGTGTCATATCCTTTCATTGTTATGGTGGAAAACAAAAGAAAAGTCAAGTGGACATAAAAATACATTAACATTTTGGGACAGTAAAATTATATTATCATCGTCATGAAACATGCGACAAACAAGTTTTAATTTACTTATTTATATATAAAGCCTGAAAACCATTGGGCCACAGATTGGTTGAATCAGAAAAAAATTGTTGAAATTGTAAGAAGCAGTGAGATGTCCCGCAGTCTGCCTTTTATCACGTCGAGTTCCGTGGGGGCATTTCACCCATGCATAATCGGAGAGAAAATATTATGTCGATAGGAAATGGACGCAAGATAATCTTACAAGCTTTCGTGTCATGAACACCTGCAAGATATTCGCTTTGATAACTTTTACCACGATGACAATGGCTTAATAGAGCCATGCCTAACAGTGTTCTTCGTGAAAATCCTTAATGATAAAAACCTTCTCTTCATAACGCTGCAACTTCTTTTAAAATACATCATTTACCTGGTAATATAACGATAAAATCTTTCTATTAAATGAATTTAGTTCTGCTCTGAATTAGTCACTAGAAGGAACATATATTCAACTTTAAGACACGAGCTCTTCAGCTATTCAGCTAAGAAAATATGACTTACGATCCATCAACTCCCAATAATCGCATACAACTGTCGATGGTAACCTAGCCATAGTTCTTGAGCCATAGTTCAAGGCCCCCAGATAACAGTTTAAATGCATCGGGTAGCAGGTCACATCCCTAATGTAGCAGGTCACATCCCTCAGGTAACATGTCACATCCCAAATGTAGCAGGTCACATCCCTCAGGCAACATGTTACATCCCCCAGGAAACAAAGGAAACACGTCTGAAGTGTAGTACAAATGGTTTTTGCCATTCTTCCAAGATCGATATAACACATACTGATGGGAGTCCTGTACTGCACACGATTCGACACTGCCTCTCTTAAGACACAAATACTTTCTGTGCATTTACATTAACTCTCGTACTTGTTTCACCTTTGTCGAAACACGAAAAGTCGATCTTATTCCTTTAATCAAAGCATTGTACAGCTGCCCAACAAATAGAAATGCTCCGATGGTTTCTTTAAAATGATCTTTAAGTCTCAATCAGCTTAAGTAAACGTGGCAACAAACGTTCTTCGTACACAATTCGTTCAATAACTTTGGGGAGTTTGTAAGATGACAAATGAACGTAAACTACAATAGTTTGATGGCGCTGAGACAATATACCTCGAGCAGTTAGCGCGATAATCTTCGGAGGAACTATTTACAAAGAAAACCATTTAGTAAAGCTGTAGCACAGTCCTATTTTTAACCACTGAATACGTGATCAGAAAATCCTACCCAATATACAAATTTTGTATTTATTAAGTTGATGAGGATTTCATGCTGTTCGGCAGCACTACTTCTGCTTTCACGTCGTTGGTAATGTTTATATTCTTGAAGGAAAACGGGAAAATTTAACCACAAACCTCCAGCAAGCACCTGACAAACCTCCTGTCAAACCTGCAGCCAATATAGATTCAACAGTGACCTTATTGTACAGAAGCTTTCCTGCCACCATATTACTGAGTGCCGTCTTATAAGTGAAACATTCTTGAGTATCGCGTAAACACTAATCAAATAAAATAAATAAATATTATACAGAAGCCAACTGGCTGTTCCCAGAACAACGTTTCTGCCGAAAGAGCCAGTAATGACCTTATAGTATTGGTAATATGGGAGTTTGATATAAGGGACACTCTTGCAAGATTCTAGTATATTATATAGCTTTTCTAAGACAAAGATAACGTTTAATGGCACAAGCAGTAAGGAAATATTCTCACATTTGATTGGTTAATTAGACAAGCGGGGCCTCCGTGGCTCAGTCGGTTAAAGCGCTAGCGCAGCGTAATGACCCAGGAGTGTCTCACCAATGCGGTCGCTGTGAGTTCAAGTCCAGCTCATCTGGCTTCCTCTCCGGCCGTACGTGAGGAGGTCTGCAGCAACCTGCGGATGGTCGTGGGTTTCCACCCACCATAATGCTGGCCGCCGTCGTATAAGTGAAATATTCTTGAGTACGGCGTAAAATACCAATCAAAAAAAAAAAACAATTAGACAAGCCTTCTCAACGAAAGCGGACATAGAAACAATAATTCTACAGCTGTGGTTCAAACACCTTCAAAACAAAAGTCGCCAGTCACGATTGCATCCTAGAAAAGATAAAATATACGCATTTAGAATAGATTTCTTAAATTTCATAAATGAGCTAGCTGAAATCGCAGAGACCTTCTGTTCACCGTCACAGTTAAACGCAGTACATATACATACGTTATAATATATAGTAAAATTGAACTGAATTTAGCTGTTGACACTTTCCTTTTTATATCTAAGTTTGTCTATTATTCTACGACACGCTTACACATTAAATATTCAGTGATATTTTCTACCTTATTCATATCCTGTAGTCAACACCCTCACATAACTAACGTATACAATGCTACAACGACTGTTTCTATGAAAACTTCCTTTAACCTTTTTTAAATCAATACCCAATACTATTAACAACCCTCCTTGTGAATGTTTTTTTGCCAGACATCGGTTGTTTTCTAATAATGCAAATATTAAGTCATGCATAAATGAAAACATAGCCTATGGCATTATCGCGTGGGCAAGAGGCAAGAGGTAGAATTAAAGTGAAATAGATGGCGAAACGACAAATCAACCTTGTGTTCTCATTATCACGTGAAGGTTGTATCACGCGATCTTAAATGCGTGTGCTTAATATTTAATTCAGTTCCCATGGTTTTCAACGGTTAACAATGTGGCTGAATAAACTATACGACGGAAGGAAATACGCTGACATTTATACAAGATCTGTATTACTGCTTCTAGAATCAATGTGTTTTCTTCTGAGGGCGTGTACAATCAACTTCTCTATAACTGTAAATGTATTAATGAGAGTCTTTTTGATGTGATACACTTAAAACAAAAAAGCAATACAGAAATAATCTGTTACGAATTCAAACTACATTTATATATGAAAACTTTTAAGCGCTGGAGCATTGCTTGAGACCATAAGGTTTACGTGATAGCTATTAACAAACTTCACACGACGATATTTGCCAACGACATTTTCAAAAAGACATTTCATGAAAAATATTGACTACATCAGGGATATGACGTCTATTCTGTACCTTTTTGACAGGTATTCAGTTCGTACAGACGCGGGATTTCTTTAAAAATATGTCCCTTTCTTTGAAAGGAATTTTTGAAAGGGTTAAAACGCCCCACTCTGTTCACAAGAAACTATCGTGATCGACAGGAACTGATGAACAGAGTGAACTGATAAACTAAAATATAGTCTGCATGATAACGGAAAAGTTTTCGCATAATTCCTTTTTGATAGGTCACAGCCTCAGTGTACATGGCATCATTTGCCACAGGGAATGTCTTCTTTCCTTACAATTCTTCATTCTTCAGGAAAAGGGTCCCGTTACACTGAGTCAAAGCAGTACATACATCATCCGTTACACTGATAATGGACCCGGAAGCTCCCCACAAAGCATACCGTATACACCAAACATACATTTTGAGCTCTTTAAATGCTCATTCACAGTATGAATCCTTCCTGCTAATAGAATGTCTAGTGTTTCATCTGGAAATACTGAGCTTGGCAGCTCAAATGATGCATTCTTAATAAACAGAGATTAATAAAAAAAATTTTACAAAGTGCAATGTCCTATCTTCGTATTATACTCTTTGTTTCTCCAAAACCTGTGTCTGAAGTTAAAATCTTCGTCTTTAATTCTTTATTTTTAACGAATTGAGTCTTTCCAACCATTTATCTGTGTCATTTCTCAGACTGAGATAGGGCAGACGCGATATACTATTCAGCGCAGGGTGAGATATTTTTCCAATCAACGCTCCCTCCCCTCCCCCGACACCATCCCATGCGACACTTCATGTCATTATCACAGGGTAACGATTTTAACACTCTTCAGTTTTTCTCAACAGAAATCTTACACAGTATTTCTTCGATAAGTTGATTGTTTCTTATTAACACACCATCGTATAGAGCGCCAATCCATGTGCGCAGTGCATAAAGAGTAAGGTTTGTCTGCTACTTCAGTGCTTTCCTCAAGATAACGCAGTAGTCTGTGTAATAAGATGTCTTGTGACATGTTATCGGCTATTACAGCGCTTGTGTTGGTTTGTGGGGGCGACAAACGAGGCCTGGGGCTTCTTGACATTTGTCATGCGTTAGGGAGCCCTGTGTCGGGGTTTTACCCTACACACTTTGGGCTCAACCTGCCCCTGGTAACTTCCGCCCTCGCTCTGATAGACCCGTGTTCGCCTGACTAAAAGGTTTACCATCGACTACCAAACTTCGCGATTAGCTTGACTAAAACCTTCTGATGATATGCTGTAGTCACTTCAACAGGGTATGCAGGTGTAATAGCCTTCGTTTTGAGCCCAATATAGTACGTTGCTTTGACGTCCTAATGAAATAAAATACAGTCCAGCCAGACCTTCGAGTCTTGTGTCTTCAGCATGTTTGGCTTGCTATAATGTTTGAAAGAAGTTGTCGCTATGGCATAATTGGAGACTTTGGACTTAATTGCCGACTTAATCGGGGTTATCCGATTCACTGACCAAAGGCCAGACACGGTACACTTCGTGGGGTATTGATTGATCTACGATGTGGTTTATGATTGTCTTCGTAGTATGCACAACTGTGAAGAGTAAGCAGTTTGCGTCTGACACCTAAATGTACCGTAGTCATATATTGCAGGGTCTACAAGAGAAGCTGTAACCCACTATTAGCCCCGTCTTAAAGAGCCTAGGTGTAACGATTACTATTTAATGAGGTGTTCTTAGCCAATTATCGATTGAGCCATTAAAGATACCCCGATTTGGTTTCTCATCGATTTGATCAACATGGCGACATGGCGACAAAGCTGCAAGAACAGACACGTGTTCCACTGGCTAACTAATGATATCTATCTTGCCATTTGGTTATTTATTTATGACCGGCTTCTCTCCCGTGAGAGAACTCTTTGAAATCTAACAGCTTTCACCAAATTGTATTTATACACGCCACATATTTCAAGTTCACGTGGTAAACTCTACACAGTAAATAAAGAACACAATACAGGCTCGGTGTGGTGTTAGGACGATAGTCACGTGAGAGGCGGCAAGGAATTAAAACTGTGCGTGTTTCTCAGTTGATCCAGTATCACTAGACAGTCTACGGGCAGTACGTTAAGCCTCAAAACTTCAGAAAAAAAGTTCAATCAAAAGTTTGTTCGAGATATTGCATGTAGGTTAAACCATAAAATTCCACATCTATACAGAGGTGAAATACTTGGGGCATTTTTTTTCACTTTGGTCGACTTTGGTCTTTGGTCGTGTGCGGCGACATAGGCCTGGGCTCGTAGCGTTGATGTCAGGCTGTATAGCTATTATTAGCGGTTGATTAGGTGATAATTTTTGCTTTCCGGCACTTCCATGCTGCAGCAGATTGCCCTATATCTCGAAGATCAGTGCTGTGAGTGGAGGCAATCTGACGGCTCCGGGGTCTCCCTGAGACGACAGACCGGTAATTGGTTGACATTATAACGTAATGTCGTTGTCTAACATCACCTCGGCACTTCATTAGAGAGTGAAGCCAGGCGGCCACGGACTTTCAATTCCAGGTACAGCCAGACCGTTCTTATTCTAGTCACGTGGTCTGAGGTGTCGTCCGCAGTACATATTCATACATAATTTCACACTACTCCCCACTACGACCTATTTTGCGGCCGAGCAATACCTATTTGTAGATAATACTTAATCAGCAGATGATTTCAGTTATCTTATATTGTTGACAAAGATGTTACAGAACAGAATACTCTGCCTTATGGCCATTAAAGCACAAGGTCAATACAGCTTTTTTTTGTCCCACCTCATAACAATCTTTGCTTTAGGAGCATCGTGCATATGACCTTACGATAGTGGCATTTAGCCAGAGTGCTTATAAGCTGTTTCAGTTTTTCGGCTGTTTTTTTCCCTTGTTCATCTATAATTCAGGACCCTGGTGATATCACATGAAAAAATTACCGGTGTAAAAACCTTTACGTGGTTACTGATTTATATCGCTGAGGATGTCATCATGCATCATGCAGCTGGATTTTATACATAAGAGGATCGTTAACGGATAATAACGAGATACTAAATTCAAACCATCATATTTTTGTTGCCTTTGTTTTGTTTTCTTTCCCTTTGTTTTTTTTTTTTTTTTTTTGGCTTCTTCGTTTTTCTTCGAAAATTCTCTTCATGGTATTTAACTTCAACAGGTAAATGGAATAGGTTGAATAAATGGAATTATGTTGTTAGATCTGTGTTTATTTCGTTTGCAATTTTGTCTATATCCCCTATATAAATTAAATATCTCCTGGAATGGATTATTTTCATGGAACGATGTCGGTGTTTTCCCCCAGACAGTACTCGGTTTCCTTCGTCCATAAATCCGAATTCAGTTGGTAAATCACTAGTCTGTTGGTATAATTCATAGTTTATATGGACTAGATAAACATTTGGTAATTCAATACTTTGAAAGACTTCTTCATTGGAGATGTTATTGGTGGGGTAAATGACTAAACGACTGGACGAGTATTTCTTACCGGAAATGGAAAAAAATTAGATAGGTGATCGGTTGGGTCAGTAACTGGAATGTTATGGTCATTACTTGGTATTTCAATAATGGGTAAATATGGACAAAGGCGACTGTTGGTAGAGTTAATGGTTTAGCTATACATATTGGGGTAATGATAAGTATTTCCGTGGATCAAAAGACACTTGTCAGTGGACACAGGCACACATGGCTTGTGCTGATGAAAATGCTTTGTCAGTCGACGCAAACATACATGTATAGTGATGATGATAATGGTTTGTCAGTGGACGCAGATACACATGTATTGTGGTGATAATGGTTTGTCAGTCGACGCAAACATGCATGGCTTGTGTTCATGGTAATGGTTTGTCAGTCGACGCAAACATGCATGGCTTGTGTTCATGGTAATGATTTGTCAGTCGACGCAAACATGCATGGCTTGTGTTCATGGTAATGGTTTGTCAGTCGACGCAAACATGCATGGCTTGTGTTCATGGTAATGGTTTGTCAGTCGACGCAGACATGCATGGCTTGTGTTCATGGTAATGGTTTGTCAGTCGACGCAGACAAACAAAGATTGTGTTGATGATAATGGTTTGCCAGTGGACCCAGACACACATGTATTGTGATGATGATAATGATTTGTCAGTCGACGCAAACATGCATGGCTTGTGTTTATGGTAATGGTTTGTCAGTGGACGCAGACATACATGTATTGTGATGATGGTAATGGTTTGTCAGTCGACGCAGACATGCATGGCTTGTGTTCATGGTAATGGTTTGTCAGTGGACGCAGACATACATGGCTTGTGTTCATGGCAATGGTTTGTCAGTCGACGCAGACATGCATGGCTTGTGTTCATGGAAATGGTTTGTCAGTCGACGCAGACATACATGTATTGTGATAATGGTAATGGTTTGTCAGTGGACGCAAACATGCATGGCTTGTGTTCATGGTAATGGTTTGTCAGTGGACGCAGACATACATGGCTTGTGTTCATGGTAATGGTTTGTCAGTCGACGCAGACACACAAGGGCTGCGTTGATGATAATGGTTTGTCAGTGGACGCAGAAACACGTGCATTATGACGATGATGATAATGATTTGTCAGTGGGTGTACACATACATGACTGGTGTTCATGGTAATGGTTTGTCAGTGGACGCAGACACACATGTATTGTGGTGATGATAATGGTATGTCAGTGGGCCCAGACATACAAGGCTTGTGTTGATGATAATGATTTTTCAGTGGAGGCAGACACACGTGTATTGTGATCATAATGGTTTGTCAGTGGACGCAGACGTGCATGGCTTGTGTTCATGGTAATGGTTTGTCGGTGGTCGCAGACATGCATGGCTTGTGTTCATGGTAATGGTTTGTCAGTCGACGCAGACAAACAAAGATTGTGTTGATGATAATGGTTTGCCAGTGGACCCAGACACACATGTATTGTGATGATGATAATGATTTGTCAGTCGACGCAAACATGCATGGCTTGTGTTTATGGTAATGGTTTGTCAGTGGACGCAGACATACATGTATTGTGATGATGGTAATGGTTTGTCAGTCGACGCAGACATGCATGGCTTGTGTTCATGGTAATGGTTTGTCAGTGGACGCAGACATACATGGCTTGTGTTCATGGCAATGGTTTGTCAGTCGACGCAGACATGCATGGCTTGTGTTCATGGTAATGGTTTGTCAGTCGACGCAGACATACATGTATTGTGATAATGGTAATGGTTTGTCAGTGGACGCAAACATGCATGGCTTGTGTTCATGGTAATGGTTTGTCAGTGGACGCAGACATACATGGCTTGTGTTCATGGTAATGGTTTGTCAGTCGACGCAGACACACAAGGGCTGCGTTGATGATAATGGTTTGTCAGTGGACGCAGAAACACGTGCATTATGACGATGATGATAATGATTTGTCAGTGGGTGTACACATACATGACTGGTGTTCATGGTAATGGTTTGTCAGTGGACGCAGACACACATGTATTGTGGTGATGATAATGGTATGTCAGTGGGCCCAGACATACAAGGCTTGTGTTGATGATAATGATTTTTCAGTGGAGGCAGACACACGTGTATTGTGATCATAATGGTTTGTCAGTGGACGCAGACGTGCATGGCTTGTGTTCATGGTAATGGTTTGTCGGTGGTCGCAGACATACATAGGTTGTGTTGAAAACTTTGCTTTTAAATGGATGGAGACATAGGCCTACATGTAATTTCTTGTTGACATTACCTAGTCAGTTGATTGAGATATACATGGACTATATCGATCATAAGGTTTTACTGGGAATTTAAAGACAGGGACCATAACGTGAAAATGAGGGCATTACATGGGTTCTGCGGCCTGCAAAGCATACTGATGACGCTGGCTTGAAAGTACGATGTGGTTAATCTCTAAGTAACCTTACTCAGAGAGGGAAATTTGTCGTATTCCCACTAAAACATAAAGTATTCATATTGATGTAGTTGGGAAAAAAAGATAACATGGCAGCCGGTGGCAACAATCTCGTAAAATTAGTCATTCAAATATAAATCAAACGTTCACATATCTAGTCTCAGCCTTTGTCATAATTAAAACCTCATACATAACTTATGGTAAGTTTGTAAATAAGTAATACGTGCTGTATTTTTTTACCCTGCCGTATACTCTAGCTGTGTAGTCAGACACATATTCCACAGAGAAAGTAGGATGAAGTTTGGCATAAAGACAACCCAAACGACTGGGAAAACCCATCAAAAGGTATTTGCTGGTAAAAAGATGGCCCTTTCTGGTCACTTCGTGACTACTACAGCGTGTATTCTTTGCACATATGTCATTTCTTATCAGACAAAATATGCAAACATAACCACCTACCGCTGGGCGAGACAATGTCACTGATAAATCCCAAGCAGTATCTATGATAGAACATCTGAACAAAACACCTGTGGCACAGTCAAAAGAAGACGTGATACAAGAGACTTCAGAGAAAGGCTATTTTCGTGCGTGCGTGCTACAACTTATCATACAGACAAATGCCGCTAAGTCCACTTTATCACTTTTTTTCACTGGATTCACGAAGTCACCATGGGCATTTTCAAGAGATGTGACCTCTGTAAATGCACCTCAAGACCCTCCCTCTGGTAAAGCCTCGTCACTCATGGGCGGTTGTTGATTTTAGTGCTTCGCGTACGATATCACTATACAATAAACGTCATTCGGTCTATTATAATGCGCCATCATATAAGTGAAATATTTTGACTAGTGCGTAAAACAAAGAAACAAACAAAGAAGCGCAAAGTCGGAGAAACCACGATATCTTGAAACAATTGGACGTCGCCTTGTGCTCACGTCGCTCGTTAAGTGAATGGCCTATGTATAAAGATGGGATGTCAAAGATTTACCGAATCACCGACCAAACGACCGACAGACAGACAAACAGGTAAAAGAGCAGTACACATGTATAAACATGATTTTTGTCGTTAATAAGTAGCTGGCCACCGTCGTATAAGTGAAATATTCTTCAGTACGGCGTAAAATATCAGTCAAATAAATAATTAAAGTTAATAAACATATATAGCAAGCGCAAAATTACAACAGCTTCAGCATTCCGCAAAACGTTTATGTCGTCTTGGGCGCAGGCGCCTCGATGAACAAAGGCCCATTTCGATAGATTATATGTCAACAATGATACGGATCAACTGTTCAGCCGACGGACAGACAGAGCGAGGTATACAGAGGCGATAGTCGCATCCAAAAACAGTGAAGTTTAACTTTTCGTTGATTTTAAGACGAACAGTGTGCCAAGTATATAAGGTGATCATCTTATTTATCACTGTACTCTATGTTACTTCATCGAAGTAAACATGTGTATGTATGCTTGGGGTTTAACGTCGTACCGATATGATATATAAACACGAAGCTAATCCGCAACACGATGTCACACATCAGTCTGTCAACTGAATGTAAATGCATATCTGTCTTCAGCTTCTGCAACTCCTTTTTGGTGAATGCAGTATTTAATTGTGCATCAATGTGTCTGTTATACAATGATTTGAACAAGCTGACAGGCACAGTATTTGTTCCACAAAGTATTATCCGCTATAGATCTGAGATCTGTTTCATTCTTCCCAGATTATAAAAAAACATAAAGATTTCCACTCATTCATTTACTAACCTGGACCTCGGTCTTTTCTAGTGGGCTTTCCGCAATGTTGAAGCTGTACATAAAAAATGGTTTCCGAAATAATTCCGACTTTAAATCATCTGGTTATTATCTAATTGAACTGCCTACCCTCCACATCGTGACGAAAAGACTAACTTATGGAACCAGATGATTAAAACCAGCATCGTACTTTACACTTTTTCAATCATTTCAGTCGTTTTTCTGCCTCATTAGGTATGTACATTTGCTGTGTTTCCTTGAAGTAGGGCGGATCCAGACCGCCATATTGCTGCTGCCACTTGAGTGGCAGAGATATCATGCCAAAGACACCAGATATTATGCCCCACACAGTCGTATTATACTGAGACAGAGCCAATCAGTGCTGAGCGTCAAGCAAGGCAGGGACAAGTACCATTTTTTAAGTCTTAAGTATGTCAGATCTCAGGTCTCCCAGCTTCGAGGCAGACGCTCAACCCATCAGGCCACCTTAAACGGTCTTCAGATGCATGTACATCGTATTTCAACGACTCACAACTTTAATTATTACTTTTAAAATGAGCAGAAATATCTAATACCTACTTTTGTGAAAAAAGAAAATGGCCTTAATTGAGGACAAACAGCCGAATGCAGCGTAGAAACGCAGTCAGGGGAATCGAAAAGGCGACCGATGTTGCTGCTGTTATTTATGGATAACATGATCATGTGAAGTCAGAATTACTCCAAGACAAAATCAAGTTTTGGACCATACAGTCGAAACGACAGGGTTTCACTTGTGTAAGTGCAAAAATTTAGAGCCGGTAAAGATGAAGAAGCAAAACTGCATGAGAACACAGCCAATCGCACTCAAAGCTATGTCGGGTGCAGTAACAGTACATTGTGACTGTATCAAAGCATAAGATTCTTTGAAGATCAATCTCTTTGTCTCTATTTATCATGTATGGAACGAGAAACAGGAACAGGTTTAAAAGGAACTCAAACAAAAATAATGCAAGAAAGTCTTCAAAGAACAAACTGTCAAAGATCCAGACCATTTTCTTTGGTCTTGCCAATATACATTGTTTGCTACTTCTTTTTTTTCTAACTTTCCAGAGGTTAACCAATGTCTTCAACACGGCCATATCTGCACAACCGGTGAAGAATTCAATGACTTGCAACATTATTACCGCTGAACTTCAGCTTGTGCAGTGATAAAGCACACAACAGCAACCAAGTTAATCGGCGATAATACATTCTGTGAAAGCTTCATTGCGAGCAGCATGGAAAAATGACTAATTATGGCTATACTGTAAGTCGACAACATATCAGTCATCGATACGCTAAATCCAAGTAAAGCTTATTACAAGGAATCTTGAGAGATGCTGGATAGAGCAAAATTTCCCTTCTGAGTTAAATAATGCCAAGAGCCTTGTATGGCTCAAAGAAACATTTCCTTAGTTGCTGACTAAGGCTAAATCATCTAATTCACTGCTCCTTGAAAAACCCGTCAATGTTTTCTGTAGAAAAAGCAGTGTGGAAAGCATTTAATCCATTTCTATTGGAGAAACCCATTAACGCTTTCACTGAAAAGAAGAGAGAACAGTATGAAGAGCAATGTTTTAAAAAATTAAACTTACCTTCTGTTGACATCAGAAGACAATGTAGAAATAGTACAACAAGTAAACGAAAAAAGTTTAGCGGGTGACTAGCCATAACGCCTGTAACTACGCGGACTAAAAGGCTTGCCGACTGACTGTCGAGTTATTCGTCTTAACTGCCTCTTTAACCCCGCTGTAATCACGTGGACAGCCCGCACCTGGTCGTGGAGGGAGAGAGTAGGACGATGTCGACTTCAACCCGCCTTTGATGTCGTACTGTTCCAAGCTACTACCGTGACTGGCCATGGGCTTGTTGTCTTACCGGGCAAAACCTGAACCAGGTCCCAAGCACACGTAAATCAATAAAACAACGGCGCTTCCAAAAGCATTTAAATAGAGATGGCATAGGTGTGGCCTCAATGGAGTTTTCAGCACATGCGCGGAAGATTTTTTTGTTTATGATATTTCCAGCGGGTGTTACTTTCTTTGGTATCTGTACAAGAACGTATGGCCCTAAGTTCAGATTTCAGCTGAGATTACTGGAGATACAGTTTGGAAGGCAACTGCATGTTATGTGGGACTTTTTTTCCTTGAAGACAGTTAACCGTTTCGTGGCAACAAGTAAGGATGGTTAATATAACATATGACGGAAAGAGCATTGATTCTTGTGTGAAAACGCCTTGGGGCACATGTCGCGAGAGGACAGGACGGTACCTGTATTGCGCCGGGATCTCCCCACTGTCCACTAAGCTCTTGCCGTGAAGTGCTGGTGACCCTCGTCGTTAGCGTGTTACCTTTTCATTGCTTGGATAAGCAGGTTAAATGTGTGTATAACTGTTGGCGTCGGCGTTTGATGATAAGATGAAAGTTAGGGTAATTAGACTTAATTAGCAACTACTCCTATCAATATGAAAATTTGTCTGCAATTACACAATTATGTTTGCCTTCCGATAATACAACGCCAATCGATTCATTAGGGAACACTGTATGTACTTGCAAAAACCATTCCATGTATCAGGAAAACAGAGATGGAATAGCAAAGAATATGCGCTGTTGTCCACATTCAGTTAAATAAGCAATACAGACAACCAAATGACTGTTTAGAAAATTCTGTGCATACAAGAAACTAATAAATGAACACGAATTCACTAGAATTTTGTGTAGGCATCATTCCATACCTGTAGATATTAAATCTTTGACCGTCTGAGGATCGTCAATCTTATATTTGGCAGTGGAGTTCTTCAACATACATGGACTGGAAATCAATATGAGACTCTCAAAATGTGTCCTTTACTGATCTAAGTACATGGCATAGATATATACAGATGTGGCGTTCAGTTGTTTTACCTAGATATTAAAGATTTTGGGTACACCTGAATCAGTACAACTGGGGCTATCTTGGATATAATTCCATAAGAATGAACGCACACATATAGAGGCACTTCCACTTTCGTAATGGAACCTTCATATACATATGGATAAATGTTCCTAACAGAATAAAGCTTATTTATACTAATAATACTGCCTTTGTATTGAAAATAAAACCGCTGGGCAATTTGATCAGGTTGTAATGGCATGTTCGGTTATAAACGGCTAGTCGCACCAGTCAATCATGCTGCTCAACAAACACCATACAATTCAAGAATAAAACGGCACATGTTTCCCATCTTTCGTATGTTGTAAGTGGTAGGTGCATGATGGTACACTAAGTGGCTACTCCATACCGAAGAATGGTGTGACATAACAAGAGCACACAGCCACACTTCTTGCTATGGCACAAACTATACATTTTACCAAAGAAACACTTAAATCGCTTAAGAGAATGTAGCTACTTAAAACTTGTCATGGCGGTAAGTGGATCTTTCTAGGAGAAAACTACTCTTCATAATCGAAGTTGAAATATTTGAACATAAAACTACTGCTAAAACTGATGCGGTGTGGCAGTGCAGTAATACGTTTACGCGTTCGAGCGATTCCCCCACCTGACACAATTGCGCATGCGAGTTATAAATGGTAACATGCCATTCAAAATAATGGAAGGGAAGATCCAGACATTGACGTGATGTATCCAAGATTTACGAGAAAAATGCAACCGTGACAGTCCTCAGAAAAGTTGAATTTCACACGATCACAGCACATGAACTTTCACAAGATTCACTGTCGCTGTGGGTTTTCGAAGCACGTAGTTTGTGGTTCTCCATGACCTCTGACACTCAAGGTCATGATGATCATTTGTATAGCTTAGGCTTTTGCTGTTATGACGGTCATTCAGTTTATACTTCCCCAACGTCTTGCCAGTAAAATTTTTCAAATTCTTATACATATACAGGTTCATTTTTATTAAAAGACCATAATACTTTGTTTTGGCATGAAGTAAAACGAGAGAAATCCGCCATGAATTAATGTTACCTTAATTTCATACGCCTAGAATTATTGTGGAGAAAAGCCTGTGTTCGCCGCACTCACTCGATTAAAACATGCTCAGTTTTTGTTGGAAGTGATTTGTGATTCAGATGTGAACACTTTCCAGTGCGAACTGGGCACTAAGATGAATTTTTCAGTAACAACAGATGTTCGAGAGTTATTTATTAACAATTACTATATGTAACACCGTACTCGAGAGCTTTTCATTGATACATATCATAGAGATAAGGATTACGGTTGGCGTAAACTGGGTACAGCCCGGGGGAACCACCGCCCTTCACCAGCCCACATGGCAATCCTTTCGACATAAAGTTGCAGTCAAACCAAGAAGAGCTGAATGGACTGGAAAACACCTGACCTTGCTGATATGAGGTCTGGAGAACCTGTATATAACAACAGCCAAATGACCCTAATTCTGCCAGCGAGGACTTGATTTAGTATTTCAATCAGATACTATCACAAACACAATCCCCCTATTGCACTGTGTATAGTGCATTTAAAAGTTGTCTTATAACGTAACTTGAAATTGGAGTTGAAATTAACATATTTGGACAACCGTCTGATGTAATACATACTGATGCCCACGCACAACCTGATACTACGAGCGCTTAAGGGCTGTTTGCAGAGTCAAGTAGGGAGTGGTAAAAAAAAAGCCGAAGCAGATGATGCCTCTGTGAATCCTCCCTAATAGTTCATGCAAGGTTTCAGTAGTCATACTGGACCCTCGCTGGCTCAGTTGTATATTGGGTCGCTGTCTCTGCCGGTGATAGGTTTTTATCCATAACATTACGCGCTTGAAATCCGTTCCAGCTGGTTACGAGAAAAATGGTTCGGATGGTGTTTTAAAACAAGAATTTTGACCTGACCTTGCACTGGATTCCGGTTTTCTCCACGCCAGAACGTTTCAGGGTGTGTTCTCAGAAAGCTGTTTGGCACGTTTGCTGCGGAGAATGGCAATTCTGTTTGGTCACTACAACATATAATTTACACGTTGTTGTGAACTGTCCAAGTCGCTCATTCTCCACCACTGTGTATCCAGGTCAAACAGACCATTGTAAATGCACCCTTAAATACAGTTGCTCAGGAATCAATGCAGAAAAGGAAATGAGTAAATATACATTTACCGCTCCGTATGATTTGTTTGTTAAGTTTATTTAATCAAACACAGATAACAGAAGATAAAAAACACAAGCGGAAATCCGATAATGCATCGTACCTCTTTGTTTCTGCTCCTGGGCCTTCTCACATAAGGTTACCATGGGAACTGACATCACTCAATCTAAGTGTGGAATCTTAAGTGAAATGATTTTAAGTACATTTTTTCTCCCCCACATGGTGATTTGAAAGGTGAGATTGTCGCAGCTCAAATTCAGTGACCTAAGCCCGTAACTCTTCTATACAGTAATGCCGGTGTCGGATTGCCGCCTTCGATGCATGAGCTATCAAAGCGCGATACGAATTTTCTTTATAAATCATACACACATATATGTGTGTGTATTTTAATTAGTGCCCTCCCCCCATCCTACCCCCCCCCCCCACACCCCCCAACCACTACCTCCTCTAGATAAACAATTTGAAATCAGTCGATCGGAACTGGATTGGTTAACTGGTTGAAGTTGAGTATCGTGTTACAGGGGGAGAGCTGGGTGAAATCAGGCCAGATTCCGGTTCTTATAATCTTGGTACATTCTCTTTTGGCTAAGGACTCGAATGCTCAGGTATGTTCCCTTCTGGTTTTACAAAAGGATAGGCCAAGAACTGGTACAAACAGGGTCAGTGTACCGTGACGGTGTCGTCCGTCATGTTTAACGCCAGATGACTTCACTTTGTCATATCTAGACTGAGAAAGGTGTGCTGCAATATAATTTGGACAGAATAATGTTGAAATTGTCGTTTGATCCTACACATTGCATGACACAACTTGTCGGTGCAGGAGAACCAAGACATAAAGATATTTCAAAAGGACTTTCACCGTATACAGCTTTGGGTGTCATGATTACGTTTACTTCCACTGTGAAACCTTGCCCTGGTTGTTCAAAACTGGTTTATTAGACTCAGTATCAGATATAATTGTAAGTCATGTCTTCAATTTTATATATGAGCTAAATATGAACTCAAACTGCTGCTGTTATGCTTTGACTTTGGACAACTGCACTGGCTGCTGAGTTTGGTTAAAAATTTAAAAATAAATACCAGTATTAGCTAATACACTTTCGAACAAATGGGCCCAGAACAATACGGAATCTATGCGTCGACATTCGTATACCAACCGTCACCCAAAATAAACGTTCCTGGTCAATAATGACGAGGCCAATTCCCGAAAGGCGTTTAACACAAAACCACCTCTGATGGATGCAATGAGATAAAGGTGGGATGAAAGGTATGGGTATGGGTTATACTGTGAGTTTAATGGGTAACCAGATCGTGTCAGCCTACGCACCGTCTTCTGTTCCTTCCTCTGATAAATATGTGACATGCTGGTTAGGCGATTAAACGTGAAATATGTGTTTCTGAGGTTGGTGCATATATGAGACGATGATATCTCAACATGAGGCAGAGATAATTTTTCACAGGAAAATAAATTATTATTATATCAAGAAAATATAAATCCCACCTGAGAATTTCTGATGTAAAGAGACATATTTTTTCAGTAGGATGACTAAGAAACTTCTCCTCCAATAGGGAAGTTCCGAATTCGAACTCTTTTTCCTTAAAGGTAAAAACAGTCTTACTCTATCATTATCTTTCACAAAGATATAGTGTATACCTCGCCACCAATTAAATAAACAAAGAAATAAATAAAAAAAGCCTTCTTAGTTACGCTTTACCAGTTTGTTTCTTGAATACCTTATAGCTTCATGAGCTTATGATTAAATACACTGAGTTTGCATCTTGTAAATTTCAGGGCACTGATATGGACTATGGGTGTGTCTCTCTGTTCTTCCACAGGCTTTGTGGACGCTTAATAATGTTGGGCAGTTTCTTTGGAAAAGCGGTTATTATTTGAAACACGTTCTCCAGTAAACACAAAACGTGTTTGCATTAAAGAGGAAAAGCTGTCAGAGAAACTAAATACATAATATACATAACATAAGTTCAAAACTTCATTAGGAATAACGTGTTCAACACGAGCTCCCAAATTGCCAAATATCATCATCATAATCATGGTTCAAATCGCACTTACGGCAAACAACCGGACATCTCGAAACAACATTCTTTCTGCCTGGTACTAAAAAATCTTTGTTTTTTCATAATTTAATCATTCTTGGGGTTTTTCTTTCCTAACAGGTTCAGACTTATAGTTACGGTTTTTACATCAAGCAATGGATATTCCAGATAATAGAATTGTTTCTGTGTGTTCCATCGAAAAGCATCAAGTGATATTCACTCGTTTATTTTTTGCTTATGGTAAGGCTATGCTTAATCTTCCTTCTGATGAACACGTGTACGACACTGCGCACAAAGAGGACAGTGGCTTAGTACCATTGTCAAACCTTGACCATTGAAGATCGTGCGTTCAGATCTTGTTGGGTGAGCATGCTTTTCAAGACACGACATTCTTTGTTGGCTTCCACCTCACGGACCCTAGGCCTACACACAAGCCGTTGCCTAAATGAATTATTTCAGATCATAACGTGTAACATCTATCAAGTATATAACTAAATATGTGATGTGAATGATTGTCAAATCCCTTGAAGCGATGGACAGCGATGTTCACCGATTTAAACTTACACCAGGAGCATTCGTAAAGAATATATAATAAACGGTTCATACTCACATAACGCCAATATGGTTATGGTAGGTATGATAGCATAAAGACAGAGTTTCTTTGAAGGTTGGAATATCTAATCATTAAACATTTGATGTGAATTTAGGAGAAATCTTCATCATATTTGATCATGATTAAACTAAAAATATCCTCATGTTACTCGTTGAAGGTCGTTGGTGGTGAGACCTCCGAGGGAAAGTCCATGTGACAAATGTATATAGTTTTTTTACTATAAATATCGAGCGATTGGGGGCTCAAGAAAGATTTGGCTATCTCGAGCGGACTGACAAGGCGAATGAAGCTAGTATCAGAGGCGAGTTGTTAATCGATTCAACTTAAGATTTCTGATCGATAGCCATTCAAGTGTTTTGTTAGAGCTCAGGGTTTCATTACTGGCCACCTGCTCTAAAGCAAATAGGTGTGCTGCCCCTGTGTCCCCGACCCAGTCCTGCCTACCCCACGCAGTTCCGAGCATTACCCGAACAATGCTTCTCCAGCTCTGCCAGCGAAAGCATTTGGGCACAGATTGTGGCTACGCGATTCGAGATAACGCATTGATGACCTCTTTCTCCTAGTGTGTTGGTCGGATGTCGATATCGGACCAACAGTGTGTCATCTAGCTGAGCCATTCAAAGCTCGGATTGTGGTTCTCGCGCCATAGTGGAAGAGCTCAAAATACGATAAAGGCCGCGCAGGCTGACTAGATACCAATATCAACACAGTTAAATCTTGCTTTACTAGGCCGCCGACTGGGTTGAGTCACGACTAGACCACCGGCTTTTATCATTCAGCCCGTTTTAATTAAAAACACACGCAACTCGTGAAAAAATGATAAAATATACATGAAATGCGAAAGGCGGAAAATGCACAAGATAGATGAAAACGTGATGACAGGTTTAAGTTGTCCGGATCATGTTTTTTTTTTTTATTTTAGCATATGTACACTCGTAAAGTGAAGACCAAATTCCATAACAACTATAGCTCTGATAGGGATTTTTCAATATCCCGCATGACACAGATATAATAAATACAACTTACTTACATCACTTGTAATCTATATGTCCTGCTTTGTTATGAAAGAGCATCAATTCACTTCGGGGATTTGTATGTTTGTTACTTACGGTTTAACGTTGATAACGTTAAACGTTAAAGACAAAAGAGATGTAGCCTCTCTTAGTGTCAGTACTTCCGCGGTACCGCCTTATATATGCTCACCTCCAAGCCAGGGTGTGCCCCACCAAAATATTTATGAATCTGTAGGATCACATTTTCCAGTAATAAACATTTGTGACGACCACACTGAATTTTGAGTAATTCTAGACCAGTGACGTCTAATATATTACAATTAACATCACTGCATATTTTTGTTAGCTACTTGTTCAATCCATGGTGCTATGGAATGTGTAATTTGCAGCTATTTAAGCATTTACATCCACTTTTAGAATAAAATGCAAACTGAGGTAAATTGACAAGAGTATTTCAACGGTTCCGTCTGACTATTTGCCAACCATTGCATTATTTGCCCTGCTTTGGTTATATTCTCTGTGCTATTGTCGTTTATATTGTACTTATGGAGATCAAGAAAACCTAGAATATCTAGAAAGTATGTCTTCCCTGGGGTCGCCCAATTCCCTCTTATGAGGTAACAGATATTGCCATATTTACAAAATGCTCATACAATATCAACTGCATTACGTGCGTGGGCACAACTTTTCTCAGCTTCGTGATAGGAAATGACATTAGGAGCTGACGTGATTAAGGATACACGACAACGACGAACCGCCAAGAGGTACACAAACATGCATATATAGAACAGATACTCATAAACATTTATTGATTTATTTGACTGATGTTTAAAGGCATTCTCAGGAACTTACGTTTTCGTGGACATCAAGTTATTGGGTCGGTGGGACTAGGTTGTCCGGAATTAAGCTGATTCGAATTTTTCAGTCACATGACGATGAGGAATCATTATCATACTGTGTTTTATTGTGGCAAGTCGAGTTTAAGCCGCCAGTGTGTTAACGCCAATGTAGTATTATGCTGGAGATACCCGACATGACACCACGCATCCACGGACAACGGACCAACCAGTCATCCTGATTCCTTGGTATAACCTCTCCGAGCTGAACGTCATGCGAGTACCACTTTTAAAGTTTTTGGTATGACCCTGCAAGGGTTTGTCTTACGACTTCGAGGCGGACTATCTTAACGACTAGGCCACCGAAGCGGAGTAGGTCTAATAGTCGCTGTGAACCAGCGCTTTAATCACCTGTAGCATCTGCACTGTACATAACTGAACACCTGAGATCACAGGAATGAATTTATGCAAACCTGTTGAATCTATGTACCGTATAGCCTATAATTTTACTGAATTCAGATCGACAAATAATAAGACATGTTCACCAGCCAAGTAGTGAGTCTGACACTAGAGACATTTTTATTCATTTTCGATAGTCGTCAACTGAATAGAATATCAATAAGATTAAAATATATTTTTTTCGATTTCTCAGCAGACGGACAGGCGAACGGAAGTACGGACGTACATGATTACGAGAATGCTCTTCCGCAAAAAGATAGCGGAGAGGTGTAAAGAGCTTGATATATTGGCATCGATTGTTTATAGCAATGCCGTACCAAAAAAACGTATAGTGTGAACGCTGTCGTCTGTGCAGTATGTTAAGGCCACAATACAATCAATGCGGCCCAGCACTAAAGCTATACTGGTCGAGTTTTAAATCAACAAGAAAGGCAAAAGTTATTATAGTGTCATAAATAAGTATGCATCATCATTCCAGAGAAGAGAATTTAGTATGTTATAGCTGTAAATCGTCGCGGTGGTAAAATACATGTGTGTCATTGAGGGCAGTGGTATTTGTATGCAAATCGAGAACTGCATTTGGCAATCCGTGAACAGTGGGTGGTAATTGCACTTCATAAATTTGGTGAAGTTGTTGTAGAGACAATTAGCTTCTCTAGATAGGATAAGAAACTGTAGACCTATATGAAAACCTTACAGAAAAAAATCTTAAACCGGATACCAACAGCAACTTTTCTCCCCTCTCACATAATTCATCTCCCTACTTTGTGCTGGTGAGCTAATGGGGATATAGCAAACCTTTTGCAGTAGAATGGCGATTCAGTGCCTGCAACTGTTCAATTATGGCAGAAATTTCACAATATTTGGATCATATATTAGTGTATTAATAAACACATTATCAACCGAGTGTTTTCACAGTAGTTCGTTTGTAACCTTAGGGTTGCTTTAACATTCAGAACTGAGCCAGTTCCGAGGCAAGACGATAACACTTTAATCATATGTTAGAGCGTTTTGGTATTGCCTCGGTTGGCTTTCATGGCCCCGAGGCAAAAGGCCGATGGTCAATGCGACACAAAACCCATACAGATTCATTCTAAAATCGCCCTGTTAATAAGAGTCTACTTTTATCAATTGACTATATGTTATAATTTTAGGATTGCTACATATATATCCCCGTCTGCAACCGACTTTTAAAAAGGAGAATTATCTGTGTTCATTGTTTCCTAAAAAGTGTTCGGTCTATTAAACACAAAAACACCGCCATCGGCGTTCAACCTCATGCTTGAGAATCGCGGTGCCTGCTACTGATGCCGACCAACTGTTAAACGAGCCAATAACGTCCACCCCTGAACAAGATTATACGCACAACGAATTCACCCAATCTGTCCCAGTGAGGTCGGATTTCCCGCGCAAGCCGGATTGACGATAGTTCCCTTGTAGAACCCGAGTACAACGCATTACCAGGTTGCCAAATCGTCATCACAAAGACAGTAATGCGCAATTGACCAAGCTTTGACCACCTTTGGTCAGAAATACTGTAGTCGAGAAAAGTTCCTCATTTACAATTTGTCATGGTCGGATGTTATTTTTTTTTAAATAATTATCCACCTTTTCCTGATCCCACAGCGAAAGTGTCACAGAATACATGGCAAGCCAGTACAACTGTAGCCCTAAAATAGACCAAAATAGACGCATCTGAAACTTGATGAGCGTCTGCCTTGGAACATCTTTCAGTGTCAATTATTGTCATCAACAGCTGGTGCTTTCCACAACGCAGTCAGCCATCAGGAAAACAACAGACTCCAGCCATTGTCTCCAACAGTAAATGCAATCTTGTCCTGCAGTTTGTAATGCACTCCCTTTGCTCCTGTGTCTTTTCCACCCGCAAATAGCTTTTCTCAGCAGACGGGCTGAAAAGAGACGGTGAAAAATGTCCCCATGTGTTTGTTCATCTTCCCGTGATACACGTTTTACGTTTAATCACATCGCACGTATTTCTGAGGAGCACAGCACTTACGCCAATTGAGCAAATCACTATTTAAAAAAGAAAATAATTAACTCTTCCGCAGAGATAACTCTTCTTTATTTTCAGACAGTCGTGTTGCATGAATATTTTATCCCAATTATTCAGACCAAAAACTAATCTGTAAAAAATGTTGAAGATATCGGCATTGCTATCACCTTTTGCTGTACCGCAGGTGAACTATTTAAAGTAACCTCTTCACCACATGACTCGATACGGAACAAGAAAATATCCCCTTTGCTATTTTGTAAGTAATGCTTTCTCAACTAAGGCGTTAAAATGAGCACATAATGGAGAACTAGCCCTGATCAACTTTGAAACACTACATATTCAGCAACAATAGTAGAATAGAACAAAAATCACAAAAAGGAAGACAAAAAAAAAGTGAAGAAAACTTCCTTGGGCAGAAGCAGAATAATTAGAACACAATACGACTAATTTAAGAAGTGTGCATGACGCCGTAAACCAAAACTGTAGTTTGTGTGTCAAGTTTTCTTCTTTGTAATCCGTGTCTGAGAAGATGACAGGTGGTGGGCTGTAGAAATCCATACCTGGAGACCGTATCAATTATCACCTGCAAACTGCACACATGTACATAAGTTGGACATTCACGGGTATTTACTCAGAAACGGAAACGACACGACTAACTGCAGGGGGCCCTCAGTTTTCCTTGGAAACGTGCAGGTCTTTGAATTGTAAACGAAACCTAAATCCCAATATGGTCAAATTCCCCTTTTTTCACATAATGTACTCAGAGTAACGTAAATGGATTATTTGGTGTATCAATGAAAAAATAAACTGCTTTTTAACCCAATCTTAGGATTACCACTAGCAAGGTGCTGTCGCGGAATGTTGCTTTAATTTACTAATACTGGACTCTGGCTGCAAAATGACTGCCATTTTTAAAGGTAATACGGTAACATGTCCTTGGGCTACTTGCTTAAGCCAGTCTTCACACAATATCTTCCATACTAATCAGCATGATTCTTCATCCACTCGGTCAATGGAACTAACTGTGGTTGAGCTTAAATGGCTGAATGCTGTTCCGTGAACACGAACTGGAGACCCGTATATTAGTGCAACTGCAAATACTGTTCTCCAGACAAACCTATTTCCCAAACAAAATTACTACCTTCAGCTTATTAGCTGTTGCTTTTTATCTGCATATAAGATACTGCAATTCAATATAACAATACAAATGTACATGTAATACAGTCAAATATGTTTTCAGCACCACACAATTAACATAAAAATGATCAATGACAAGATTAGAAACACCAAAAAGTAACACAGAAGTACCCAAACACACAAATGGGTTTTTCTTTTGGGGTATACTCTTCTATCACTGTGACAATAAACCTTGGCATAACCTGAACATAAATCATGAATATTCACTGAATCTCATATCACTCAAGTACAAATTAAACTCCTGCATTTTCCCTCTGAATGGAAGGAGGATAGTTATGAGAAAAAAAAAAAAAAACCATAGAAAAATATCAAAGCGTAAAAAGCTTCAGTTACTTCGTGACAAAAAATATACCATCTAAAAGACAGTTCAGAGTTGACCAGAATACACTTTCTCAACCAACTGATTTTAAGGTCATATATTACCTAGCCCATATACTGTATATGTCTTCCAACATATCAACCTATTCCATGACAAGCCATGTTTTTATTTCTACCATATACATCTTGGTCTTTTTCTCCTCCTGGAGTTGTCCATACTGGTACTTGCTGGCAGCATTTTGTTCACACACTGACACAGTCCAAAATCAGACCATAATTTGTGAAGATTCTGACAATTTTCTCCTCAGCAGTGTGAGCTGGTCACGAAATTAATCTCCCGTCTTATAATCAAATAAGCCTTCATTTCCTGACAGACAGGTCAAGTTTTCCAGACAGGAGATCAGTCTTTTCCTAGTTTAGGGAATTCCTCTGGAAACAGGGCGTGTTGACGACAGGTGGGACAGGTTCTCTCGCGAGTGAACACCCAACACTTGATACACTGCAATTAGGACAATACCTGTATATACACACGCATATAGGACAGCTAACATGTCTGTGGACACATTCATTTCAAAGTACAAAAATTCGAGCTGATTAAATTTTTCACATAAACCACACAATCTTATCATCCATTTAGGATGGGTCAAGCTTGATATCACAAAGCAACCGAGACAATGAGAAAATCAAAAGGAGAAACTAAATTTATATTATGCTATGATCCCATGTTTTCTTTATTAACTGTAGACTTGAACCAATTCTCTAGTCCCAAAAATTATGCTCAGTAACACACTACTGCAAGGAATGGTACTTAACAAAGCTCTCATAAAATCACATTTTATACAAATGGTGTTGTCTAGGTATGCATGTAAGTATGTATGCCTGAGGTTTTACATAATACTTAACAATTTTTCAGTGATATGAGGGGGAGTCATTGGGTATGTGTAAATATGTATTGTTTCTTCTTGTGGCAGAGCCGGCTGCTGCCACTGAAGTATCTTTCCCATGACCCCAACCAGTAACATTATACCAACACCGGGCAAACCAGTCTTGTTTCCTTGCTCTAACCTCCTTAATAGTAAATACCACTTTTAAAGCCTTTCGTATGATCCCAACTGGGTTTGATCCCAGGTCTCACGACTTTGAGGCAGACCACCCAACCTAACGGGTCAGGTGTCTAGATAATTACAGTGCAAGGTGCTGTGATTTGTATACTACATGAATAGCTAAACTTCTGAAAAATGGTTTATCAAGCTTTTCACAAGTGGATCCTGGTCGCAGAAGTAAGCATACACAGCAGCATCCTAGATCCATTATCTCCGTAAATAACAGCGACAACGTCAGTATACGTGTGCATGACACAGAAACAAACCCATGTTAATGGTCTTGATTCCACTAGAGAGGATAACACTACGGCCACCACAGTTGTGACATGTCTGCCAAAAGCAGTGAGCATGCTTCAGGGAGTTTCCAGCATCACTGATACTTATGCTCTACACTCATCATATTTCCTAACAAGATCCAGTCAATAAAACTCTCAAGTGTTGGTCACAGTCTGGTAACATTGATTTTTATTCACAATTTGAGCCTGCAGCTATAGTGACCTCTGGTGAGCAGACTGTTATGATCAGGTTACTGAGAGCAAAAAGTTGGTCCAGTAACCTTATGTGGAGGGTAGAGGGGGTGGAGGGTAGAGGTGGAGGGGGACTGAAGGAGAAATGAGTTCTGAAGAGAGTAAAGACCTTGACCGGGCATGTAAGTGTGTCTGTCAGGATATTCACGCTAACATTGTCAGGTGGACTATGCTAATGTGAAGCAAAGCTGGATGAACCGACCATTCCCTGGTTTGGACTGTTTCCTAGGAATTATCCAAGGTTTTATTTCTCTTACTTCTTGGACATCCCTCAGATATAGTTATCATACATGGTTATAAAAAAAATTGTAATCAACGGGCAGCTTCTGTGAATTGCTGCTAAACCAGCAAGAAGTGGATTGATCTTGTGACTTCATTGGTCTGAAAGCATGACATGAACACAATAATAAACTAGAATCTAGATGTCTGAAACACATGCATTGCCCTCCCTCCACCCCCCAATAATTTCCCAAGAATAAAAGAAAGAAAGAAAAGAAAAATACAAGCTTGTTAAGCATGTAGATGTTTATGTGCTATAAAACATATACACAAAGTGATAACAGTCACTGCCTGGTTTAATGGTTACTTTCATACCTTCAACACAGGAGAGTTATGAGACCAATGCAAAATAACCTAAGTCATGGGAAGATGGCGATGTGTTTGCTGTGGCAAATGGAGTATTAAACCTCTGCACAGAGAAAGTGATCCTGTGTTGTGAACTCAGTGAGAACTTAAAAATAGTGACATTACTACCAGTCCTTGGTTCGCGAAGGCTTAAAAGATGGCTAGGAAATGCAAACAACTGCCCTGCTTTGAGGAAGACTCTTTTGAAACCTAGAAAAATGAAAATGAAATTTGGCGCCGAGTGACGGACTTACCATAGGCTAAGCAAGCATCAGCAGTCTCCCTTTCTCTGACTTATAAAGCCAGGCAACTAGTGATCAGAATACCGACTGACGATTTGGATGAAGACTGAGGAATGGCATTGTTGACTGACAAGCTGGACTCTGTATTTCAGAGGGAAATGAAAGGTTCAACCTTTGAGGCATACTCCTGATTCGAGAATTTCCGGAAGCGTAGCAACACTTCAATGGCTGACTACATAACAAGCAAATACATAACAAGGCTAGAAAGTACAACATGGCCTTACCTGATGCAGTTCTAGCATTCAAGTTGCTAGACAATGTAGGCCTAAGCATAAAAGAGCAACTGCTTGCTCTTACGGCCTGTGATGAGCTGACTTTTGGCACCACGAAGAGTGCTCTTAAAAGAATATTCTATTTTGGATTGCAAAATTCTGAGGCTATGACAGGCGAAGATGTTTTTTTACGCGACGGTTTGATAGGGACAAAAGCAGAAAAGCTGCACAAAGTCAATTTAGAGGAGGTCAGGTGTCAAAAGGTACAATCCCTTTGAACAGGTATGGAAAACGTACCCATTGTGCAATATGTAAAAGTGTGTTTCACTGAGCAAAAGGCTGTCTGAATCAAACCAGTAATTCTGTGAATATCACCATTGACGAAAACAGTACCGAACAGGAACTGATAGAAGGGGAAACAGAAGCATGCAATATGACATTGTTTGCAACAATGTAGTGACTACGAAGTATTTGTATCAAAGACGAGATCATGTGCTGTGGTTTATACTGCATGTACATGTACCAGAAATGTATGTGGTGCCTAGTCACTCCCCAAATCTGCCTTCAGTTTTAAGTGAGAAACTTCCAGCTTTAGAAGGTACCACTCAAAGTGCTGGTTTTAGGAAAGCATATAAGAGCGTTGCATGCTGCAAGGACAGCTCATGCTGAATCTGAGCATTCTGAACGTATCCTTGAGCCGTGAGAAAACAAACTCATCCACTGTCATGTGACAGTCCAGAATGAAAGGGCCCTGGTATTGTCATTGGAAGTGATGGAGTTGTAATTTTTGTCAGACATGGTGGAATTGTGTACGAGTTCACCAGACTAGATTATGCAAAACTGGTACACCTGTTGAATGTTATGACAAAGTAGAAAAAAAAGAGGAATTGTGCAACCATGAAAATATGTCAAATATGTCAGAGAATAGCTCAGAAAGTTTAAAAACTCGTCCAGACAACAAAGTTCAGTTTAGGGATAGTGATTCAGGCACATTACATTCCGCCACAGTTTTAAGCAGGGCTGGTAAAGCCACAGGTAAGCTGAATAAACTATGGTATAACTTGCAGTATTCAAAGCTGTCAGATAAAGCTGGTGTAAAAGAATCTGACTTGAGCAGAGTAACAGAATTTGAAAAGGTAGAACAAATTAACCAAAGTGATGACAGCATACTTGAGGTTAGTGATATTGACTTTTCTGAAGCCAAATCTACAGAATTACAGAGATAAATAATGATGCGTATGCCGCCGTATGTGATAAGGGACAAAAATGTATTTTCACCAGGTGGATTTACACATTGAAAAACAGTCCTAATGAAATCCTTCCCAAAGAGAGAACTGTTGCTAGAGGGTCTAGCCTATCCAGTGACATTTGGATCAGGCCACCCAAAGAAGCAAAATGTGTGGGTGCCGTTTGGAAACTTCAAACGAGTGTCTATGGCTTAGGAGATGCATCACTTCACTGGTACACAAAAGTGCTTAGGTCGTGGTCAAACAGTGATACGCATGTCTCAGTGCTTGATCCAGCAGTATTTTACTGGCCACATGATAAAGGCTCAGGAAATGGGATGTTAGCAAGCCATGTAGATGACTTTGTTTTGGGTGAAAACAAAAACTTGGAAACTTTTGTGATTCCCAATATTAGATTTGCTTTCAACGTTGGAAGGGAAGAGGAAGGAAATTTCCGTGGGAATGTAGGAACTGAGACTGGACATGACGAAACTGGCAACATCATGCTGCATCAAAAGCAGTTTGTCGACAGTGCGAGTCCACTAGAAATGATGAACTGGGACAAAAGAGTCCACCATGACTTGCCATTAAGTGTACCAGAAGTTGACATGTACAGGTCAATAATTGGACAACTTCTATGGCTAGAATGCCAGAGAAGACCAGGCATATCTTTTGATGCATCCACTTTGTGTGTCAGAAACGCAACAGTTCAAAATGTTGCAAAATGTTCAACAAAGTGATAAAGAAAGTGAAATCGGAGCATGTTGTTGTGAAGTTTCAGTTACTCAATGAAAAGGTCAAACTTTTCAGTGATGCTTCACTGAACAACTCTGTCTGATAATAGGGACTCAAGGAGGACACCTGATATTATCGAGGGATGAAGCTGGAAAATTCTTTGTGCTGCACTGGCAGTCAAAGAAAATCAGGCGGGGGGGGGGGGGGGGGGGGGGGGGGGGCAGCAGAAACCTTGGCTATGTCTGAGGGAATTGACAACTGTATATTCCTGGAAACTTCGTTCTCCAAACTCACCTATGGATCAGCTGATCCCCTTTAGCTGCCTATTACATGTGTGTCGGACTGTAGGTCATTGAATAAGGCAATCAAATCTACACAACTGGTTTCTGATACACGACTTCGCACAGAAATTGGTGGCAATAAGGAACTCAAGGAGAAGACTGTTTAACAACGGTCAGATTATTTGACTAAGAAATGTGCTTCAGTACTGCCACTGCTGAAAACCTTGAATGATGGCTTGTGAAACGTGAACAGTATGTGATTTCCAGGGATTGTGTCACAGTCATTTTATCTCTTATGTGTCTTTGAAAAGACACGACTTTGGTAACAGTCACTTCCTTGTTTAACTGTTACTTCAATTATTTCAACACAGGAAAGTTATGATAGCAATCAGCAAGTCGTCGGAATCTGGCGGGAAGTGAGCAGTTGTATTCTGCTGTGGCAAATGGAATATTAAAACTGAACAGAGAAAGTGATCAGGTAAATTGGTGTAATACTTAAGCAGGAGTAATATGAAAATCCTTTATTGCACTAAGTACCGGAAAAAATTATGAAAATAATTACCCAACTGTAAGATAACTTTAGCATGCATAAGTTTAGACAATAGGGAAGATGTATGCTAAGTTTCATGGCAATAGGTTCAGTACTTCAGGAAGAGTTGCATGCACAAATCTGAATACATGGAAAAGGACTCGGATGCAAAGTACTAAATGGGGGTAATTATGAAAATGATTTAATCATGCACGAGTTCAGGTGACAGGTAAGAGGTATGGCAAATTTTATCAAAATTGGTGAAGTAGTTTGAGAGGAGATGCATGGATAAAATTGTGACTACAGACAGACAGATGGATAGGCAGGTTGATTCCAGTGAATCTCCTCCCCTCACTAACTTTGTTTTAAATTAACCTACATGTACATGTCCGAAATACATGTAAAGATGTATTTAGAAGTTCCATGGCTAAGAAACTTCCCGGTCCCTCAGATAAACGCTTACTCAGATTACATGTATGAAACGCACTGATCATTGTTTTTTTCATTTAACAAGATGGTGAAAATACAAAACATTACTTTCCACATTCGCTGTCTTTTGTTACACCTTTTTCTTTGTTGCTGAGATTTGTTGAGTGTACATTTCTCAACCTAGAAATGACACTTTGAAATCATCAACAGCAAATTTTGAAATACGCAAACTAACCCACACTCCTTTCAGTGTGTGCATCGCTCTCTATGCTCGCTTTACACCACCGCCACCACCTGACAAGTCTGACCCATGGCATACTTCCTACAGCGCATGTGCCACTAGTTTATTTCACGTCACTAGCAATTTCGTACAGAAATCTTGACCAGCGCCGAGGTGCCTGTGACTGAGGTCACTGTGTTTTTAATAATACTTTATACGCATACATTTTCTTTATCTACAATATGCATATATTCTAATCAACACTTGAACAATTTTATAAATGAATGCTGATTAAATAGTTCTACGTGAGGACACCAGTGGTGATTCTAAGTCTAAACAAGCCTACATGCGCGCACAGGCCCAAAAGATCAAGCTTGTCTAGTTGCAGCAGTGATGTAAAGTGAGCATAAATAGAGCAGTACACATGCTGTGAGGGGTACAGTGTATGGATTACTTCTAATGGACTATTGTTCTCGCCACGATATGGCTGAAATATTGCCGATGTGGCATTAAGCCATAATCATTCATTCATTCATTCTAATGGACTATGTTCCTCTACTACCTTCTCTCCTAAGGAGGAAATATGTGTGAAGTGATTCGGGTACCCGATTTTCCCACTAAGCATCACTTCAGGGACATGGCTGGAGTGGATGACTAACTTCAAGTGCATGCATTGAGCAATCTAAACCAGCAGTGATCTCCCTTTTCTGCCTTCAGGACAAAGGGTCAAGCTTGCCTACCTTTTCATGGAATTGGTGTCCACACTCCAGAGTTTTAACGGGAGCCAAGGAGAGGTCATCAAAGCAAATCACACAATTATCTACTTCTTCATCGTTTGCCTGAAATACAGAATATCTCTGGTGAACTTCCTGATGCACAGCCAATCAGTGCTGGAACCTCATTTTTTGAAACAGCTGCCCCAAGGACAAGTGATTTGCAGAAGGGGTTGCTTTAATCGAGTTCGCCTGCCACAAATTAAGTAACTGGTAAAAGGAGATTAGGCCTACCAATTCACATGGCTACACCGAGCCAAATATTGCATGACTAAATGCAATTTCTAAACTGAGTGGACAATTTCTTCACAAAAATGTGTTGGTTTGCAGAGCCAATGCGCATATTTCAACATGATCAAATAACTCACTGTAAAATTTCATATTGTCATGCATGGTTTCAGAAAATTTAACTTATATAAATGAATGTAATAATTTATACAATAAATTACACATTTGTGCTTTAAAATGTCCATGTTTAAATCTACCCCTATATTTCACATAATTTTGAGAGGTTTACATGCCACAAAGATTTTATTCTCCTTCATCAGGAATTATCCTAAATATGGGCAGGAAAATAATGGAGGGTACTACTCAGTCACAGGGAAAATCTCAAAGGCAAAAAGTGAGATGTGTGAAAAGCTATTCACTGCTATAAAACAAGTGGATAATGGCTGTGTGCGACCTGTTCATAGTTGATGACTTACATGTAGATGTGCATGTATGTAATCAGTCTGACAGCGTGTGGCGCAACAGCCATCACTGCTCGTTGTCTGCAAAATTATAGCGAGGAACAGAGAGTGAAATAAAGCTAAATGATATTGCCAAGAGTTGTTCATGGGTAGAAAAAATTAGTTTGCCCGTAAGGGCATCCCTGAAGGACATTTTGCTTGCCAATAGGTCTTTTTACTCACAGGAGTCGGGGAGATTGGTGTCAGGTCGTGACTGGCTGGTTTGTGAACAGGGCTCTGAAAAAACACAACATGAGCATCTATCTATACCATAACATTTATTTATTTATTTATTTGATTGGTGTTTTACATCATACTCAAGAATATTTCACCTATACAATGGCGGCCAACATTACGGTGGGAGGAAACCCACGATCATCCACAGGTGCTGGATGACCTTTCCACATACAGCCAGAGAGGAAGCAAGCATGAGATGGACTTGAACTCACAGCGACCGCATTGGTGAGAGGCTCCCAGGTCATTATGCTGCGCTAGCGCGCTAACCTACCGAGCCACAGAGGCCCCCCTATAACATAACATAAACTTACAATATTGCAATCAATTAATATCAATCATTTTACAACAAAAGTCATCACAAGGAGAAGCCTTCCTGCTATGTATAAGTCAAAAAAGCTGTTATTTGTGAAGATTTAAAGTTTAGATTTTATCTTTGAACAGTGATAACTTGGAAAAAAAATGTCACACAAATGAAACCAAATAAGCTCATACACATCTAGATACTGCCCTTAACTCATCTACACCACTGATTTATTTATTTGATTGGTGCTTTATACCGTAAATAATAAGACAGTGGCCAGCATTATGATGGAAGTAAACTAGGCAGAGTCAGGGGGGAAGCCAATAATCACCCACTGGTTACTGACAGACCTTCCAACCTACGGGTAGAGAGGAAGCCAGCATGAGCTGGACTTTATCACAGCAACCACACTGGTGAGAGGCTTCCAACTCACAGTGCTGCACAAACACGCTAACACCTCTGACACTGGGGCTCCCAAAATCTGCTAAATCCACTAAACATAAATGAAAACTAAAAATGTTGTGCTGAAAAGTTCTCATTTTAGGTAGGCAGCTTTAACTTGGAAAACAATTGCCAGAAATGAACCAAGAAACTCATGCAAATACACACATTGTCCTCAACACATTGGCAGTTTCACAAAAATCCAATTTGAACTTCAGACTGGAGCACTTGTGTTGACAAGACAAAACGAATGGATTTTTTTTTTTTTTTTGTTTTTTTTTTTTTTTTGATTGGTGTTTTACGCCGTACTCAAGAATATTTCACTTATACGACGGCGGCCAGCATTATGGTGGGTGGAAACCGGGCAGAGCCCGGGGGAAACCCACGACCATCCGCAGGTTGCTGGCAGACCTTCCCACTTACGGCCGACAAAACGAATGGACACACAGGCTATATCAACATGCATTAAATATGTAATGGTCAGATACAAATACTATTCAACTGTGTCAAGTTAAACATTCTTGGAGGCTGTTTTTATAAATCATAACAGATGTTCACTTCAAACTTTGCCAACATGGCATTTTAAGACTGGGAAGACTTTCAATGTACTCAGCACTTTTTCACATACCTTGGATTTCATGTTAATTTTGCGCTCGCTGTAAGGTCTGCACTCCTCAACTATCTGTTCCATGGAGAGCCCAGTCAGAGAGCCTTTCTTACTGCGTACCTGCTGGATCACTTCAATTAGCTCAGGTCTACAGGTATGAAACAAACACCCCAGGTTTTTAAAACATGAAATGGCAATGACCAAAACCAATCCGATATAAGGCTCATTTACATAGGTTTTCTACTCAGCAGATAAACTACATGACCAATTTATTTACTTATTATTTATTTAATTGGTGTTTAACGCCATGCTCATGTATATTTCACTTATGATGACCAGCATTATGGCAGGAGGAAACTGGGCAGAGCCCAGGGGAAACCCACAACCATCCGCAGGTTGCATACCTTCCCACGTACAAATGTACAATTTAAATGTTGCAAAAGAAAACTGTAAAGACTTGTATATATAAACTGAAACTCTGCATAGAGGTAAATAACGAGGTAAAATGGAGTTCACCAATGTCCACTTTTGATAGGCTTTCCACTCATGATAAAAAGTCACTAAAGTTTCACAATGATATGCTGAATTTCCATGATAATTTGATGATAAATGGAAGTCAAAACCTTTCAGCCATTTTAAAGTTGGTTGAGCGGCTGCAACTTTATTCTGAACCAAGTTTCAGTGATTAAAAATATGTGAATATCATTGCTGATCTGACTGCAGAATTCACCTGATTTACGAAGAGCAAAGTTTGCTTTTTTGTACTATGAACAATGCTGCTGTGAACAGTTAAATATTCCATATCATAAAGGCTTGAGGTTAGTTAAATACTTCATATTTTTCAAGATTATTTTATGTGGTATATTCAACATTTACATAACAACATTCTTATAACTATTAACATCCACCCTGTTGGCTGGATGATCTCAAACTTGCATGGATGTCATCAAAGAATTCCATTACAAATGTAATGTAACAAAGACTGAAATGTAAAATCTATTTATGGAAAAAAACCTGACACATATTACATAAATATCAATGCCAACACATAGTGTGTGATTTTCAAAATTGTCGTATATTGAGCTTCTTTAAGTTTATTCACGAAAATGAAGTTTACTAAACAAGCAATAGAATGAATTAAAACACACCTGTTGAGCTGTGGAAACCTCTGCTGAAGGATGCTGAGAAGACGCTCAAAGTTGCTGGCCTTGTTTTGCTGTGCAGGCCTCGGAGCGTAATTCATGCCTGGAATGTAAGGTCTGGAGGCAGCGACTCCTACTTTACCCTTCTTTTTCGACTTCGGCACAGCAGTGGATGAGGTGTCCTTCCTCTTTTTCTTACCCACCTAAAATGCATTACTTATGCATTTATTTATATGATTGGTGTTTTACATCGTACTCAAGAATAGCAGCAAGCATTATGGTGACTAACTTTTCTCACATATCATCTACCATTTCTGCTGTTTGGGGAAATGAAACGAAGTAAATGACCCAAAATTTCCTCTGCAAAAGTGCATTTTTAAAGGCAAATAAATGTCACAGAATGTTATTTTTGGTGTTGACACTCACAATTTTCCAGTAGAATGTCATCCCATGTTTCAAGCAAACCTCAAAACAGCTTTCTAAAATCTATAGAACTCTTAGAATCAGGAAAAATGAGCAAGTTGGTCAAGGACGAAATTAATGGTCATTTAGGGAATATCGAAGTATCAATAGGCTAGGACTCTTTTAATTTTATTGTAGTTTAGCACCACACCCAAGAATATTTCACTCAGATTTATGGGTGGAAGACATTGGATTGCTTTGGGCAAATCACCAAAGTTGGCAAAGTAACTGGTTGACTTTCCCATGTATGACATATTGATGGAACGCAAGAGATCTCCAGCAGACTTCATGTCAGGCCACACAAGTCAGCAGACTTGACCATCCATTGTAACAAAGCCAATGATAACAACAGTACCCAGTCCACTCCAAGTCAGGAAACATTTCTGAATTAGGACATGAGTGCCCTAAACAAAAATGAAAGAAAGTAAAATGTAAAATGAAAGAAAGTAAAACTTGGTTGATAAATCTGACCCAGTACATAAATTCATTTCTATGACTTTATGTAATATTGGAATTCTGACAATAGCCAACTACATAAATGTCATTATAAAAATTCGGTTTCATTTTTCTCTGCTCCTGCACCTTGCTGCACAATGAACTCTTGCACAATTTAAGTATATACTTGTTATAATATAGCACATTTCTTTGTCATTAGCCTTCGTTATTCTAAGGTATTTAATTTTTTAATGATTGTTTCCTAAATTGGACACATTCTATAAGCACAGACAAGCGTTTCCTCAACAGGAGACATATCGTATGCTGCCTGTATAGGAAACACACTGTGATGTTTCCAAAACAGGAAACGTTTTCCAGGCCATCTGGCTGGTATTGCTTTGTACATGTAGTTTCCTGAACTGGAAACATGTACAAATACACAAACATGTTTCCTGAATGGGAAATATTTAAAATATGTCTTATTGAAATGACAACATTCAAAACCGATATGTAACTGATATAACATCGCTGAACTACATGAAAATATTACTTTTCGACTGTGATACTAATACTTTATTATGCAGTTCAGTGTATGAGATCTACAAATTTTTTATATATGGTCATAAAAACATTCACTCAGTTTTTCTTTCTTATTAATATAAACACACATACATGTATACATGTAAAAGTGACCCACTAAAATTAATATGCTGATATGTTACAGTTTGAAGATTATCATTTATGCTGATAACAAGCACTTGTGATAACCAGTTTCTATAACTATCCTTACGTCTAATTACCTATAATTAATATAGGTCTTTTGTACCTTTCCCACTGAGTGCCTGCTGTATTGCTTTGAATAAATTAAGTCAAATTTGACACCATCTAAAAAGTGCCCACAAGGAGTTGAGTGTTAGATGTTCTACTAATGCAGACCTCTCCTCAAAGGCATTATTTTCCTGTTATTTGACAGTTTGGGGTTCAAGTTTCATGTCCTCTCACACCTAAAGTCCCATGACCAGATGGCTAATGAAGAAGGTCTCATCTTTCCTCAGAGAGATACATATACCCCACACCTGAACCACGGTACATGTGTCTGCCCCAGTCTGTCCCGTCCTCTCACACCTAATGTCCCATGACCAGATGGCTAATGAAGAGGGTCTCATCCTTCCTCAGAGAGATCCATATACCCCACTATTGAGCCAAGGTACATGTGTCTGCCCCAGTCTGTCCCGTCCTCTAACACCTAAAGTCCCATGACCAGATGGCTAATGAAGAGGGTCTCATCCTTCCTCAGAGAGATATATATGCCCCAAACCTGAACCACGGTACATGTGTCTGCCCCAGTCTGTTCCGTCCTCTCACACCTAAAGTCCCATGACCAGATGGCTAATGAAGAGGGTCTCATCTTTCCTCAGAGAGATACATATACCCCACTATTGAGCCAAGGTACATGTGTCTGCCCCAGTCTGTCCCGTCCTCTCACACCTAAAGTCCCATGACCAGATGGCTAATGAAGAGGGTCTCATCCTTCCTCAGAGAGATATATATGCCCCAATATTGAACCACGGTACATGTGTCTGCCCCAGTCTGTTCCGTCCTCTCACACCTAAAGTCCCATGACCAGATGGCTAATGAAGAGGGTCTCATCTTTCCTCAGAGAGATACATATACCCTACACCTGAACCACGGTACATGTGTCTGCCCCAGTCTGTCCCGTCCTCTCACACCTAATGTCCCATGACCAGATGGCTAATGAAGAAGGTCTCATCTTTCCTCAGAGAGATACATATACCCCACTATTGAACCAAGGTACATGTGCCATCCCCAGTCTGTCCCGTCCTCTCACACCTAAAGTCCCATGACCAAATGGCTAATGAAGAAGGTCTCATCTTTCCTCAGAGAGATACATATACCCTACACCTGAACCACGGTACATGTGTCTGCCCCAGTCTGTTCCGTCCTCTCACACCTAAAGTCCCATGACCAAATGGCTAATGAAGAAGGTCTCATCTTTCCTCAGAGAGATACATATACCCTACACCTGAACCACGGTACATGTGTCTGCCCCAGTCTGTTCCGTCCTCTCACACCTAAAGTCCCATGACCAGATGGCTAATGAAGAGGGTCTCATCTTTCCTCAGAGAGATACATATACCCTACACCTGAACCATGGTACATTTGTCTGCCCCAGTCTGTCCCGTCCTCTCACACCTAATGTCCCATGACCAGATGGCTAATGAAGAGGGTCTCATCTTTCCTCAGAGAGATACATATACCCCAAACCTGAACCACGGTACATGTGTCTGCCCCAGTCTGTCCCGTCCTCTCACACCTAAAGTCCCATGACCAAATGGCTAATGAAGAAGGTCTCATCTTTCCTCAAAGAGATACATATACCCTACACCTGAACCATGGTACATTTGTCTGCCCCAGTCTGTCCCGTCCTCTCACACCTACTGTCCCATGACCAGATGGCTAATGAAGAGGGTCTCATCCTTCCTCAGAGAGATATATATGCCCCAAACCTGAACCACGGTACATGTGTCTGCCCCAGTCTGTCCCGTCTTCTCACACCTAAAGTCCCATGACCAGATGGCTAATGAAGAGGGTCTCATCCTTCCTCAGAGAGATACATATACCCCACACCTGAACCATGGTACATGTGTCTGCCCCAGTCTGTCCCGTCCTCTCACACCTAAAGTCCCATGACCAAATGGCTAATGAAGAAGGTCTCATCCTTCCTCAGAGAGATACATATGCCCCAATATTGAACCACGGTACATGTGTCTGCCCCAGTCTGTCCCGTCCTCTCACACCTAATGTCCCATGACCAGATGGCTAATGAAGAGGGTCTCATCTTTCCTCAGAGAGATACATATACCCTACACCTGAACCATGGTAAATGTGTCTACCCCAGTCTGTCCCGTCTTCTCACACCTAATGTCCCATGACCAGATGGCTAATGAAGAAGGTCTCATCTTTCCTCAGAGAGATACATATACCCCACACCTGAACCAAGGTGCATGTGTCTGCCCCAGTCTGTCCCGTCTTCTCACACCTAAAGTCCCATGACCAGATGGCTAATGAAGAGGGTCTCATCCTTCCTCAGAGAGATACATATACCCCACACCTGAACCATGGTACATGTGTCTGCCCCAGTCTGTCCCGTCCTCTCACACCTAAAGTCCCATGACCAGATGGCTAATGAAGAGGGTCTCATCCTTCCTCAGAGAGATACATATACCCCACACCTGAACCATGGTACATGTGTCTGCCCAGTCTGTCCCGTCTTCTCACACCTAATGTCCCATGACCAGATGGCTAATGAAGAGGGTCTCATCCTTCCTCAGAGAGATATATATGCCCCAATATTGAACCACGGTACATGTGTCTGCCCCAGTCTGACCCGTCCTCTCACACCTGAAGTCCCATGACCAGATGGCTAATGAAGAGGGTCTCATCCTTCCTCAGAGAGATACATATACCCCACACCTGAACCATGGTACATGTGTCTGCCCCAGTCTGTCCCGTCCTCTCACACCTAAAGTCCCATGACCAGATGGCTAATGAAGAGGGTCTCATCCTTCCTCAGAGAGATACATATACCCCACACCTGAACCATGGTACATGTGTCTGCCCCAGTCTGTCCCGTCCTCTCACATGTAGACATACGCATTTAATCCCCATTCTCTTGATGGACACAGCAGATGTTGTGCACATGGCAATGACAAGGTGGTCAGGAATGTTGTCCAAGCTGTCCCTCTGACTGGCTTCAGCATGTGGAATAAAAATGAAGCCCCCTACACTTTTCTCTACTGGTTCCTTACCAATATCAAACCTTGTTAAAATGGCTATGGCAAGTGACATGGCTCTCTAAAGAGCTTCCAGAGTTACACTTGAACACGCTGACCATGCCCTAAATCAGGTAAGAAAACCGCAGCTGTATACAGTATACATGTACATGTTGGAATTAGTTTATAGAACCATTTGAATTTCATCTATGTACAATTTTGTATTCAACTTTTAGTGTGCTGTAATGTAACAGATACTGTGATAACATGCGTACCTCCTTCATGTTTATTGTCATATTAATCATATGCACTTCAATGGCATATTTAGAGCGAAATCTCTAGTATCAAACATAAAAGTAGTATATTCAAATAAATTGTCAATCACTTTTCCCAAAAATAAAATAAGATGTGAAGTACCCTTACATTATAATACCTAACGCCTCAGAAGATCACCACCAAACAGGTGTCTATAAATCTTTGATCTATTAACAGGAATAGGATTTCATCAGAATCCTCAACTTTCTGCTACTGGTTAACCATTAAGAGTAGGAAGATAAGATCTGGGCATATTGGTCAAAAATTAGACAAGATGAAAATCCACAACATCCTGTGAAAAATGTTCATATAAGGGTCAAATATAATCTGTTGACTCAGGAGGGTCAGCTAGTAGAAAAAAATTCAGCCGGTTTTGACAGAAAAGATTCTCCCCCTGTGTTATTTGTTCCCATTTTCAACAAATACAGAACATATCTAGATTCAAGCATGCATCTTTATAGACTTCATATACGCTGACTGTACAAGATTGGAAAGGCAGTAATGTCAGCTCAAATGGTCCATCAAAACATCAATCCAGGCTGATGTTATATTGCAACCAGCCACACTAAAAATGTATGCAGAGAATCAGTCACATATCAGAGAAAAACAATCACAACAACGAATTTAACCACCCCTCCAGAGCCACACTAAAATAGTCCTACTTTATTTACATTTTCCATCTAATCTTACTTCATATACTTTCTCAACTTTCTGGAAGTGTACATGTATTGATCTGAGGTGTTTATAAGTCTCTTAATTAAACCCTTATCACAGTAAGGCTAAACTGTTAGCAGTATATATAGGTAGCTATTGTTAATGGTGGTATCCAAAGAAATACTGCATGTATTGAGTGAAGGGTTTGCATACATAAACATAGCACAGCATAAAGAAGATATTCCACATCTTGAGCTGTTTACATGAGTTTTAAAATGGGCATCATTTTCTTGTAGGGTGAATATGGACAGCTAGAGTGTCCAGAATCTCTGGCAACGCGCTCTGCTTCATAACTGTGTCTAATCCTGCTTTTCTTGGGTCTACCGACCATATATAGATCGCCACCTTGGATATACATGTATGAAAAGTTGCAATCAAAGCACAACTCAGCTATGTATTTCGGTTATTGAGAACTAAAATAGCATGGTAGATTTGGATACTGATTCCATTCATTCCCCTAGAACACTTCTTGCGTTTTTCGAACATCACAGAAAACTGCTGACTTCTTCTCTTCGCATGAATCCGTCATTTAGCACTTTAAAGACTTTCTTGGTTCTTGATGGTTTGTGTTAAACATGATTTTTTGACCAGCATGCTTGGGCCACTTCAATGCCCCTGGAGGGCTGCCCCTACAGCCTACGTTTACCTGTACCCCAAATCACCCATCTTCCCACACCACTAGCACCACTACTACCAACACACATTTACGCTCGTACATTGCTTATAATTATGTACTTGTAAATAAACAAGATACCCAACTGTATTTCTGGACTTTAAATATGACAGATTATCTGCTATCCATACATTCCAGCATTTACATGCAATTAGATAAACATATGCGCTGTCATGGATAGTTTTGCGTGGAAAAGAAGTACTAATACATGCCTACTTTTCTATATACCATATATCTGCCTAAGCAATGTCCTAAATTAATATATATGAGATGATGTAACTTAAAAATATACAGACAGAATAGAGTACATGTAAATGTAGTTTACCAACAAATGGTTTAATTATATTTAATTACCGACCCACCTAGTTTTCTTCATAAATTATTATTTTTGTTCCCTATATTTAAAGTAACATATCAATGTCAGGGAACATTGGAAAGTCGCCTGTTTAAGAGACTCTTTAATGCTTCCCATTTAGGAAATAGTTACAGGTGTCCAATTCAGGTAACAGTTGCTTGTGTCCTATTCAGGAAACAATCAACACAGTTTCCGGATCTGAAAACATGTGACCAAAATGGGATCAACATTACCCGTTTTGGACTTGGCCCGGACTGGTAGCAGGGGAACTCTGCAAGTCTGATCCTGAACCCAATCTTCTAGAACGAAATGATTTAAGTACCCTGACCACACTCTGGAGTTTTTTATAAAGATTGCAATACAATAAATTTCTCAATACATTGTGTAAACCAATTCCAGCTGTCCTACCTGAGTCCACTCTTCTTCATTGTCTTCTGGATGTGGGTGTTCATCTAGTCCGATGTTTGTCAGCCCATCAGCACTGCTAAGGCCTCCTACGTCTGCAACCACAAAGGATTTCATATATGTCCAAAAATGATAAAGACGCTTATTTAAAAGATACCAAGTTTCTTCACAAAAAAGTGAAATCAGTGAAAACCCAATTCAATTTTAGCTATTCTTTTCGGACAGCACAAATTACCTTTCACAAAATATCAGCCTTGTTCGCACAGGTTACCGTTCCAAATCAGTACTTACAACTGAACTCAATTACAAACTTTTGAATCACTGAAATTCTCGTTATATGCACTTTGGCAGTCTAGGACAGCTAAACAAGCAAGAACCCTAGAAACATTTGGCAATTTTTCTATATCACAATGGAATGAAAGGAAAATCATGACTTGACACTATTTCGTCAGTTAATGACAGCTAAGCAAAGCAAGAGACCCAGCAACACTTTGGTAATTTTTCTCTATGAAAATGGAATTGAAGAGATAATTACGTCTTACAATGCATCATGGCTCTTGATAGCATATATATCGTAACCACAAGTTCACTAATGTTATTTTCTGTCGGAAGAGGCCATGTTTGCTGGATTAACCTTTCTCAGAGCGTGCCATAAGGAGAGGGTTGGTTTCATCAGCAGCAGCTGCTTTGGAGGAAACTGATCTCTTCCCACTCATAGGGATTGTGTTGAGACCCCCAGCTCCTGGTGAACGAGTATGTAAACAGCAATCCTGAGCTTAAAACAGAATTCAGATTCAGAAGAACACCAATCTTACAAAAGCAATCACGCATCCAGTGATCAAACAGTTCACTTTGATGCTAGTCCAAGAGGAAGATGAGAAATTAAACACAAGGAATTATATTAAATACAAGTACATAATCATTTCTTCTTTTCACCAAATATATATTCATTTCATTGGTGTTTAGCGTTATACACAATTATATTTCACGTATAGCATCAGCCAACCTTATGGTGGAAGAAACCGAGCAGAGCACAGGCTAAACCCACAACCATCTGCAGATTGCTGGCAGACCTTCATAAGTATGACCACACAGGAAGTTAGCATGTGCACATTGACTGTATTGGTGAGAGGCTTTTTGGTCATTGTGCCATGCTGGCCTGCTAACCACCTTGGCAACGGAGGCCCCTCTCACCAAATTTGATTTCTTCTTCCTAAACTTTTTGGGGATTACACCAAATATGTAATGATTTTTTTTATCCTTGTACATCTTACAGGGTTTGTATTTCTATCAAAGGGTTTGATGTACTTGGAAAGAATGCAAACTTTGAAAGAAACATGAATAAAGTATGTTAATCTAGACATAATCACAAAATTATGCATAAATTATTAGGCAGACAGCCAAAGCCTGCCCTTAAGGAACATAAAGGTTCAAACCTCTTGTAGAGCTTCCACACATGAGAGGATTTGTGTCATCTGCTGCAGTTGACTTGTATTGTACAGATTTTTCACAGGCAGAGTCCTGGTTAGCTGGTGGCTTCTTGGCTATTGATACAGAGAATAACACAAGTACAGAGCATATATCAGTCAATGATCACATTTATTATAAAACAATATCAAGCAATACTTCTAAACTCTTTCAAAAAATTGAAGGTTATACTATGTACATAACTGCACTATGCTATAAATACACTTATTTACTTTTTTATGCCGTACTCAAGACTATTTCACTTATACAATGGCAGCCAACATTATGGTGGTAGGAACCCTACAATAATCCGCAAGTTGCTGATAGGCCTTCCCACGCATGGCCGAAGAAAGAGCCGACATGAGCTGGACTTGAACTCACTTGCATTATGAGATACTCCTGGGTTATTATGCCTCGCTAGCATGCTAAACCCTTCAGCCACGAAGGCCCTCCATTATGCTATAAACAATTTACTCATCTAGAAATACCCTGTTTTTGCAGTAAGTCAATTGGCAATTTCAAGTGCACATCACCACGCATTGAGTATAGCAATACTTTAACATACATAAGGCAACACTAATTTTATATTGGTTTTTATGGATGAGCAAACCCAAAAAATAAAAATAAAATGTTTTTTTTTATTTCCATGTTTTTCAAGGCTTTTTTTTTTAAGGCAACGTGAAAAAGAAATTAATTTTACCAGTAAAACAAAAACTTAAACTGATGAAGCCTAGAGGGACACGTGCTCATGTGTCTTGTGCACTTGAAACTACTGTGTGATTTATTCCGTGTACATGAAAGAAGCATGTTTAGTCACAGCTTGCCCCTTACATGTGGAACACCAGTCTGTTGTTGATATTGTTTGTGAGTTGGCACTTCCACCACCTGGTGCAGTAGTGTTTCTCTTGACCTGTCTTCTCATGCCATCCAGCATGGCTCCTGTCAACCCTGGGATGTTGGTAACCTGATTACATGTACCTGCTTCTGATTTCTCAGCTTTATCAGTGGATGTGCCATAATCCAGCTCTCTTTTGGGATTGTAACCACACACCTTCAGCTCTGGAAAGTCTTCTACATCATCCCAGATCTCTTTCTGGGAACCACTGGTGCCTTCATCATAAAAATTCCCACCTGATGGATTCTGAGGTGCAGTATCACTTTTTGTTTTCTGAAATACTGGGAGTTTTGGGTCCAGACAGTCTCTCCAGTTCTTCACATTTGGATTTGGATCTGACATATGGGACTGAGAATGTGGCCAGTCAGATTGCTGGACTGGGGAATCCCCTTGTCCATGCATGTTCACGGGTTTACTTTGAAGCATCCTTGACTCTGGAGGAAAAGATGGCTGCGTCTCATATGTGCTGAAACCTGGATGAGGATTTGGTCTCTGAGGCAGAAGGTATGAGCCTTGAGAATTGGGAGGTAGCCAAGTGCTGGACCCATTGTTTCTCCCTGGCATGTTTTGAAAGACTGGCAGTTGTGGATACATGGGATTTCTCCAACTTCCCATACACTGAAAAGGCAATGATCCACAACCCTGGAAATTCATTGCAGCAGGACTTGAATACCTGGGCCACCCAGGGGGCATTGACCTGGGTGCTATCTGCCCTGAGGCTGGGTAATGGTAAGACTGAAACTGCTGCATCCATGGCTGAGCCGACGGTGGCAGAAGTGGAAACTTCATGACTTTTTCAGACGCACTGGACAAATTTTCCATTGGCTGAAGCACCTCCTGGTTTGGTGCAAGTTCAGGGCTGTTGGTTGAAATGTTAGGTTCAACTCTTCTGTCCGTCTGGTTACTTTTGATCACTTCTGGTATACTTGTATTTGAGCTTTGTCGTGGAACAGAAGATGATGATGGCAATGGGGGTTCTTTTACAGGTTTGCTTCCCTCACTTTGTGCAGGACCTGGAGCTGGGGAAGATGGCTTTGGTGTCACACAGTCCTCAAAGCTTTGAGAAGCAGGTTCCGTCAATATGCTGCTTTGCATTCTGAAGTTATCATGGTTACTGCTAGAATCTGATTTAGATAGGTAAGTTGTGTTTCTGCGAGTATCTTTCGTTGTTGAAGCTGAAGACGCTCTTGTCAACGCTTGTGCTGAGGTGCCCTGTGGTTCAGATTTTTCAGCTTGATTTTTACTTGGTAATGAATCCCCAACATCATCAAATGTTCCAGGAGGTGCTGATTGATGTGTGACAGGATGCACCTCTGTATTCCTTGGCACAACTTCAGCCAATGTGTATGTGGGTTGTGCCAGAACACTCTGCCCTTCATTGTTGTCAGGTTTACTTTGAGGGACTAGTTGTGGTGATACATTCATGAGTCTTTGTTGGTTTTGAAAACCCAATGAGTTTGATGATGGTACATTGTTCTTGGCGTTTCCAGGTTTGTTTTGAAGATGTACAAAGTTACTCAGTCCTGGCACAGAGGAGCTACTAGGTAATGATGAGATCCCAGGTGGCTTCTTCATGCTGGGAGCCTCAGTGAATTCTGAGGAAGATTGCCTTGACACCATATCTCTTCTGTCCACTGTAACAGCATTGCTGGGGGCAACATTTGGTAAGGCAGACGTGGACATGCAGGAAGCTAGACTAGTTGTAGTCTTATTCACCATATCTGTTGAGGTTAATCCTGGAGGCGCCTGTGGTGGAGTGGCAGCTCTCACAGTTGCCGTATTTACAATGTTCCCAGCTGAAGGGTTTGTCACACCCTGAGCCATGTAATACTGAAGGATGGCAGTCTGCTGAGCCACAAGCGATGCTAACACTTCAGGCTGACCAGCCAGGAATGGGTACCTGCTTAGAAGCTTGGCCTTCACCTCGTCCATAAGATAATTCACATCAACAGGTGCTTTTCGTTTTGAAGAAGAGAAGGTGGGTATGGATGAAGTTGTTTGTCCAGCAGCAGAACTTTGCAAAGCAGAGGAACTCTGTCCATCAGTAGGCTGAGACTGAAGTCCTGATGGAACGCCTTGAATATTTCCTGAAGCGGCTCCCACTTGAGGTTGTGTAGATTCTGAAGCAGGCTGTGGACTTTTCATACAGTGCACACTGTCAACTAACTGATCAGTTCCTTCATTCAGAGCATCTGTTACCTCTGGTTCTACAGATGGCCCAGGATTTGCTAAAGTTTGTCCATTAACACGTAATGTTATTTCTCCTTGGACAACATTAGAAGAGATATTTTTATCTGCAGAAGCACTTGGTTTCCCCTCAACCTTTAGCACTTGTGGAACTGGCAGACGGGATGCACTCTCGCTATATTCTTCAGTCCAATTAACCCTCGACTTCAATCCACATTGCAACTGTTTGGATTTCTCTTCAGATCTCTCCACATTCTGTTGACTTACTGCAAGAGATACTTCTTCATGACTAGGGACTATTTCAGCGTCTTCATCTACTGTGAGATTCTTCTGTGCACCATTCAGGGTCAACCATACCTCCATGTCAGGCAACTCCTCCAGGCTTAACCCTCTTTCTATTGCACTTGCATGGAAGGACACTTGTGTCTAAATTAGAAGAACACAGCATAACAATTTATTCCAATGAGAAAGAGAGACAAGAGACAAAGCTAACCATTACAAAACTTTAATTTTGTTTGCTTCAGCTTCTACTGGCAAGATTGAAATTTTAAATCCATTTTATTACTTAATGAGTGAGTGAGTGGGTGCTTGGGGTTTAACGTCGTATTTAACAATTTTTTGGTCATATGACGATGAAGGAATCCTTAGAGTACATGTAATGTGCCTCCTTGTTGCAGGACGAATTTTCACCGCTGCTTCACTGAGACGGCTTACCGAAGGCAAGTAAGCCACCCTGCCTGAGCCATTATACTGATATGGGTCAACCAGTTGTTGCACTATCCCCTTCATGCTAAACGCCAAGCAAGGAATTTACAACTTCCTCTTTTAAAGTATTAGGTGCAACTTGACCCAGGATTGATCCTGGATCTACCGCTCCTGATTACCATGGCAGTAGTCATTTCTGGGGCGGAGAAAACAGACAGTATTAACTGATGAACCTTCCATGTTTGACCTTCATAAAGTGAAGGACTGTGCAAAACAGATCGGAGAGCGCCAACTATCAAAGCACAGCAAAGGAAAGAGAGAGAGAGGAACAAGGCATGCAGAGAATACCTGTAACTCGCCTGATTGAGCAGTTTGTAGAACTGTGTAATGTTCAAGTCATGTGATACATTTAAATATTGACCTCTAAACCGAAAAAAAGTAGACGACTGACAATGTCATTCAGAGATATTATCCTCCTATTGGATAGCGCTAAGATGTTATCAGATCAACAAGAAAGACTAAAATTATTATACTGTCACAACTATGATTGTTTATCATGTGTAAGGATTGCAGAGCAGTGACTTCATATGTTATGGAGTTGTAAATCAATGTGGTGGTAAAAGACACTGTGGGGAGGGCGTTAGTGAACAACTTTACCACTCTGGTCCTTGATATGCAAATCGTGAACTGCATTTGGCAATCCATGTACTATGGGAGGCAAATGCAACCCTGTGAATAGCTGAGCAAAATGTTGAGCTATGAGGTAAAAGACTTTGATATGCAAATCGCTACGAACAACTGGTTATCTGTATACTATAGGTGGCCACTGCAACTCTATGATCTGCCAAAAACTTTCAGCAAAGTGGACACAACACCGACAGCATCTAATCACCCTATCACAATACCTTTCCCTCTTTTCTAAGGCGAGCTAAAAATTCCTTGCCCAATGCCAGAGTTGAACTCACACCAAACATCAATATAAAAAGATGTGTGTAGTAATGCAATACAGTTCTGCTAAAAACACAAAGCAGCATAACGTATATCAGCTTGCTGCAACATTCTATCTTGCAACCGTACAGTCAAGCAAATCTCCAGATCTCATGTACCCCATTGCACAATATTTAAATCACAACTATAGACATTAAGGAATAGCTGTAACACCGACTCCTACATGGAATTTCGTGTCTTGCATTCTGGTCGCTAATTACATCTAATGTTAAAAAAAGCTCTATTGCTCTTATGTTCTGTTTAATAAATTTCGTTTCTGTAGTTCGTAAAAATAACCTTTTGATACTGTTCCTGTGTTCTGGCAAGCCTAGATTAAATGTCACCAGACCTACTCATCATCACTGACACAGCTGTAGTTAAATGTACGCACATGCATAGTCAGATTAATGTGGGTAAAATGTATTAAGTTCTTAAATATGAGATTCCATAATCCTGTCTTCACAAGGTCTAAAGGGCATGTGATAATAAGCTATAAGTCATTTACAAATTACAGTACCAGAAAGCATACAAATGATCAGACAAAGCCATTGTAAGATACATGAAAGATGCCAATGCGTGGCTTGTCAGAAGTCTGAAACACTACTTCAATCATGCCTCAGGCCATTCTTTGTAATGTCCCAATGATCAATGATCAACATAATTATCCCACGATTACTACACAATAAAACACTTTTAGAAAAAAAGAACATCAAACGACGAGTCGAAACTATAGTTGAAAAGAGCTGTCTTGACTTGAATACCTGTTCGCAATCCAAATGTATCTTGTCATGCAACTAAATGGTTTGTCAGGAAATTACTTTATACCTAATGGAATGGATCTGTAATTGAACTTTCCACAGAACTGACTGGGGTTTCCTCGGGTTGAGGGAGGGATTCATTCAATATTTACTGGAAATGACACCATGACATGTGATGTCTAACACAACTGAAATCCTACAATTAACTCAAGAAACATATATCTGGGAGTAATATGATAATACATTGACATTCAGGAATTCCCAAAGAAGCTTTCCTGACATCTCCACAACCTCAGCTGATGCAAAGCTTCAAGTGCCTGTAACCAGTAATTCGACACTCAAAATGCACAATGATAGTATTATGAACAAGGCTGCAGTCGGAGATAGGCTTTCTCATTACGTAAACTGCCTTTTCTCAGTATTTTCAACACATACAGTTTTAAACTCTGGCGCAGAACAACAGAAATGGGGTCTTTGATTGCTAAGTTTCACTGCTCACATTTAACCAGCACTGATTACATTTTGTAATCAATTATACCAAAATATCTTGAAACCTTTTTTATAATGTTTGTGTAAGTGTTATGATAATAGACTCACAGAGAAAAAAGAAATGAAAAAAATAAATGTGGAAAACCATGTTTCAACCAATTAACTTTATACACTATTTCTACACGATATACATGAATAACCTCTGGTACATTCACACAGGTTCGTTTCAACGAGCATTGTTTCCCGATTGTTGAGAACTGAATATATTTACCAGCAAATTATTGCATGTATATATCTATGTACATATACACATTTAATCAACTAACCTTTATTTTCTTACACTCTTGCTTCAGTCTGGCAAAACTTCCAGAGTTATTGTTACCAGATTCAGCTGCACTGTAATGAAGAATAAAAAAATCCTCATACAAAAATATATTAGTGGGTACCTTCAAACTAGCACAACCTACCTGTGCCTGTCAACAACACAATACTACATGAAAGTAGCTACATGTACCTGTACATGCAGTCGTGCAAAACAGTTTAATTTGGTCAGGGTGAGGCTTATGGTTCAATTCTAAGTAGTGTTGTATTCAATTGTATAGCCTTGATAATTTTATCAGTCTTGGGTCTTTCAGAAACAGTGTAAGACTGCATTATTTTGAAGTTGACAGATTTTAAAATATCTGACTTGTAACATCAATTGATCCTGTTTTATATATATATATATAAATCCTTATTTGTATACTATGACGCAGAAAGATTTTACTACATGCTTTTACCCCTAGTCTTTATTTTTAAGTTATCTCTTAGCCTTTTGTTTTTACAAGACACTCTTGTGTACGTTATAATATACTGTTGTGTTATTGGCCCTGTGACTGGGTCTATTGACCTGTTGCAGGGGTTCATAGAAGTAATTTTTTCATGTACCGACTGCCACTTTCTGGGCAAAATTGAATTTTTCTTTCAACTGAAACTGATTTTTTGGTTTTGACAAACCATTTGAGATACTAAAATTGACTGTTTTTATACATTACTATACTTCATTCATTGAAGTAATTGTCACTATCTATATATGAACTCAAGTTGGCCTCCTTGTTGATATTGTAACCTGGCAGTTGGCACACAATGCAGATACTGTTACATGCATTTCAGGATACCAGTCCAGTAAAGTGTGAAGACCTGCACAGAAAGCTTACAACCTACAGCATCAGTCTAGAATGACGGAATTCACAAGAGCAACTGCTCATCGCTTGACATTACTAATTACTTGACATTAAAAAATATTCAGTAGTCATGAATCAAGACAAAATGGTCATGCATTAATGGCCTATGGAATATGTGGTTGTCACTCTTAAGTTTGTGAAAGGAATTGTCAAAAATTATCCAAAGGAGAAAAAAACATTTGAGAAAACCAAAAATCATGCAAACTAATCTCAATAGTGCATCCAGATGAATGCTCTGTGCAATATCTAAATTCCCTTGAAATATTATCCTTACCTGTCAAAATAAACAAAGACTTCAATCAGCCACCGGTAATTAGAATATTAGGAAACCCACATAGTGATTTACAACATGGAGTATTAACTATGATCTTTAAACAGAGAAGCTACATATTTACAGAGATAAAATACAATGCTATTTTTTGTATCAGTGAATACTGAATTGTCACTTTTTTCACAACAAATATGGTTGGATCTCACCAGCCTGAATGGCTGAAGTCCTGTCTGACACAATTTTCCATGTTCTGCCTTTGAATAAAAAAGATGTTTTTATATTGAACCAATGTCGCTGGTAAATGTCCATGGAAAAGAAGGTTTTAATTTCGCTACTATAAGTCATTTATCAAACTTCGGACTCCTGAAAACGAAACCTGGAGGCAAAGGCATACTTGCCTTGAAAGGAGCTGAAGATATTAGCGTCACCGGATGCCAGTGGGAGGAAACCTGTCAGGTCGTTCAGACGACTATATGAACCCCTGCTGTTGATTTATTTATTTGCTTAGTGTTTTATGCCATGTTCAAGAATATTTCACTTATACGACGGTGATCAACATTATGGTGGGAGGAAAACTGACAGTGCACGAAAGAAACACATGACAATCCCAGGTTGACGACTGGCCTTTCCACGTATGGTCAGAGAGATAGCAAGCATGAGCTGCACTTGAACTCACAGCGACTGCATTGGTAAGAGGCTCCCGAGTCAATGCACCGTGCTGGCCTGCTAACCACCTGGGCCAAAGAGGCCCCTATTGACTTCTTGAGTCCTGATGTCAAATAAACTAAAGTAAGTCTGAAGACATAGGCTGGCTGATAAGAACAGGTTGGCTTGGTTTCTGTATACTACATGTAGGCCTTGGTGGAATGTTGGTTCTGGTGTCATTGCAGTCAAAAGCTGTTTCACATTGGACACCACCGTAACTAAATTATGTACCACACGACAAACTTGCGACAAGCTACTCGGAGACAATGGTAATCAATACACATTTATACCGTACACTGTATGTAGTTGTCATAGTTGATATGACTTCTTAGTACATGATACTAATGGGTCTCAACACAAACAGTATGGGGTATGAAGACAAGGCGATAATGACGGTACTGTGGCCAGCTTGGAAATGTATTATTAATGGTTGACACAAGAAGGATTCTCCTTTCACTACATACAAGTATATACCTGTGAAATGAGGCCCCCTGGAACTCTTGTCGCAATAACATCCCCAACACCTGACCTTGGAGCTTCACAACCCTTTTCTGTAATATGTACATGAATTTTCATTTGTTTATTTATTTAACTGGTGTTGTACACTGTACTCAGGAATATTTCAATCATATGAGGGCAGCCAGCAATATCATTGATGGAGGAAACCGGGCAGAGCTGGGGGAAGAAACCCACGACCATCTGCAGGTCTTACCACATATACCTGGAGAGGATGCCAGTACGAGCTGTTCTTGAACTCACAGCAAATGCATTGATGATAAAGGACCCGTTTCACAAAGCGCTCGTAACGTTACATGCACTTAACTTCCATGGCGACTAGTACTGCAGTTATTAGCGAAATGGGCCCCTGAGTCATTGCCCCGCGCTAGCATGCTAACCACCTCGGTTACATGAATTTGGAGATGCATACATGTAACTTGTAAAAAGCAGAACTGAATCACACATATATGCATCACTGTGGCATACATATTCGATTGGGGTTTCAAAGCCATAATCAAGAATTTTTCATTCATAAGACAAATCTGGTTTACAGGTGGCACAAACCAGAGTGTCTGGGGTGAACCCAAAACCTTTGTCGAGTATCCAATTAATCATCTGACTCGCAGTCAAAACAGGTAATTGGTGTATGCTCTCCTGCTATTAAAGATGGAGAGGCTCGCAACCCTGTCGAGCCAAAGCAAAAGTACCTTCTACCATTTTTTAACCTACAATCACACACTTGAATTGTACATGTGCTTCTATTGCAATATTACTTCAGTCACAGTAATGGCATGAAAATTCAACTGGTACTGTGCTGAATAACTTCTTCCATAATATAAAACTGCATGTTCAGGGACTTACCTCAGCAGTTATTGCCCTTTTCAGAACATCATTATAGTGAGATCCCGTTTGAGTTTCTTTAGTGCAAAGTGGAACTTTTTTGTTCCAACATTCTACTGGGTGAGGCTGAAAATTGACAGCAGATACCTGGCTAACAGAGAGATTGTCCATGTAACTACTGCTGTACCTAGGTTGGGCATCTGTTAACTTTTGACATCCACTGTGCACACCTCTCTCTAAGTTAAACGACGGTGTGAACTCGACAGCATGTGGACTAAGTTTCTGCACTGACATGTCAATTTTGGACAAAGGACTAGGGCTAGCGTCCACTATTTTCTTTGCAGATGTCTGACTTCTTGTGGGAGAGGTTTTTTCTGCTAGATTGCAGGAGTTTGAAATTGTGTCCAACACAATACTGCGGCAGAATGCTTGTGTTCTTTGTGTACTATCAACAATTGTGGAGAGGTGATTATCAGTAGCAGGGTAGATGGAGCTGTCGTCTTCATAGTCAGTTTGCACAGACCATGTATTCCAATTTCCTGACGATGTAGATTTCCCCTTTACATTCGTTAGGTTTGTTTTGGCTTTACAATAAGCCATATCAAAAATACTTTCCATAATTTCCTGAGCCAACAGCTTGTTAGAACTAGTTTTCTGAGGGAGGGCTCCATCCACCTCATCAACACCATTCCTGACTGAAGTAGCTTCCACAATTCTGTCATCAAATACAACCTTGCCAGGCTTTTGTCCTGAATGTGCAGCATTTATCTCTCTCTGCACACACACTTTACCCTTCTGCTTAGGAGCAGCAGCTTTGTTGTCATGTAAACTTTCAGCCACCTTCTCTTTCTCATCAGTGGGTACATTGTTTTCCTTCCAGATAGCTTCTTGCTGAATTTCTATGCCCTTTTTCAGAACTTTGAAAGATGAATCTTGAATACTATTCTTATTTGAACTTCCATGTATGTCTTCTGAGCCACTGTGGAAGCTATCTGCCGGGTCTTGCAAGAGATGATTATCCTGCAACAATGGGTTTCCTGTTTCCAAATATGCATTGTTAAAATCTCGGTGAGTGGACAAAATATCAGAACTTTCCATACCTAAGCTGCAATCTTTGTTAAAATGGCCATTTTCTTTGATGGTAGCAGTCCCTTCTGCTTTAGCATCACCAGATATTCCATTTGTTAAGATTTTGCCCTTGGCACACGCCGTGTTGCCGTATTGTACGGTTATTCCATTCTCCATGACCTTCTCTTCAAAAGTCGTCTGCCCATTCACTTTATTCTCTTTATTGCTCATTTCTGTAAAATAAACAATTTTTTTAAGCATTTATACATGAAAAAAAATGGTGTTGTGTTCACCAGCTATTAACTGTATATAAAAAAAACATCTATTATTTACATACATATGTATTTATGTAGCTTGTGTACCCAAATTTTATCCAGTTATAAAATTTAAACTTGACCAAATCTAGCACAGTGAAAGACATATTCAAATCAAACATCCTTTATCATGTTAACTGCAGCTTAATCAGCAGGGTATGGATTCAAACATGTCAACTTTCTTGCCAAGAACCATTGTTGTTTACTCTGAAGCTTTTTTCTTATGTGATCAGAGTCAGATTACAGATGGAGGCAACCAAAATACTCGGCGTTAACTATCAACCATGGCAAGATAAAAAAACTTTTTCATGTGACACGTACATCATATTGGTGGAAAAGAGGGAATCTTTACTGAATACTTTACTGTGCAAATGGCCACAAGAGTTTAATCGTGTGATTATTGTCCAGTTACAAGGAGAGCACGGGAATCCACAAATTCTCTGTCAGGATTTCAGCCTGCACCTTGTGAGTCACTGAAAGGCCAGAATATAGTTTTTCCCAGAAAACTCATTAGACAGGTAATCCAGTGAATGATAGCAAATTAAAAGAATGTTAGTACAGTTTCAGATAAGCTGTAAAACAGGTACTGCCAAAGTCTCACCAGTCAGTGTGTCCCCACCAATGACCTCTGATCCAGCACATGGAGGTTCTTCACAGAGATCAATCCCATTCACCCAGTCTTCAATGGAGCTGTCCAGCATGGTGTTATACTCTTCACACTCCACTTCCTCATTATCATCCTCAGCAGCCACGCTTTTTAAACTATTCTCTCTCTGTACAATACCATTTCCTATCACGCATACTTCCTGAGTGTTTCCTATGCACTGTTCCCGAAATTCTTCCCCTTCATTGTAAGGCTGATTGCTGGACGCATACAGGTCCTCCCCAACAAACTGATGCACGTCTGCGTACTGCCTGCTGTGTTCAGCATATTCGGACATCTGATACTCCTCTATTTCTTGACCTGATATCGGTACTTCTTCATTCTTAGGCACGAATTCTTTTACTTCATACCTGTAATTATTATACTCAATGATCTGAATGATGTCTAATTCCTTTCTCACAATTTTCTCACAAATATAAGAAAGGAATAAAGAGCAAAGGTGAAAGAGAAAATCCAGACATGGCCGTGTAAAATTCCATTGGCTATTAGTTTTATGGGAGGAGGAAACAGGAGACTACGGTGTAAACCTATCTTTGAAATATTATTGATGAATGTGATGAATATATACTTACATGCATGCTATACCATACTATTCTTGCTTATATCAACATGAAATGACCTCAATGTTGGGATTAATTTCCCTCATCCAATGGCAGTCAGTTTTATAGATGAAAATTTGCAGATACCCTGTCCAAGGCCAGGGATTTAACCTGTGCCTCATGGATGGAGATAAGTAACTTAGAACTATGCCATATCCTCCTCACCAAAATAATTATGGGAATTAAATAAGACACAACATACCTAAGTCCTGTGCTCAGTGGTACATCATATTTCAGGACAATCCTTCCATCGTCTTTCTCAAAGTACTCAGAGCTGATAAGAAAGCTTTCCAAGTCACCGTGTGCCATAATGAACTTTCTGTCCTCTTCTCTCAGGTGCAGAAAACGGTTCATTATATTCTCATTGGTAGCTTCCATTGCCCCATACACTTTGAACAATATGGAAAATGTCCTGGAAAAGGAAGATTGATACTCAGATGCTGCCTTAGTCTCTGTTAATATACTGGCTGGAAATGACATCCAACATTTAATATTTCATGTACACACATTTTCTGCATTTTTATTGATTTCGTTATGTATCAAAATAGTGTACACAAACATATACATGTACCACATCAATTCATATCCTCATGTTTACTGATGGAAGAAACATGTAGCTTTTGGGAGGACAAAAGTAAATTTCAGAACAAAGATGTTGTTAGTCCAGCATTTGTTTAACTTTATCTAATCAACTCAAAACAGATAAAACACTCTTTTAAATACGTCATTGTTTGATGTGCTACTAACAGTGATGCAACATCTGGGCAACATAAACGACACGATTCTTCATCAAATTGTAATGTTGTTTTTGTGACATTTGGCCTCTAAAACTTTATACCTTGTTTAAACATCTGACAATTAACCTGTGAAACATGCACATACCTATAAAGTCGGTCACACTTTGCACAGTAATCCTTATCTTTCATCATCAGCTTCTCCAGCTTTTCTCTGTGACATTTAGGCTTCCCATCAAGAGTAGTGTCCCTTGTCTTGTAGATCATATGTGAATCGTACCCTCCATTTTCATGGTGGTTTCCAGGAGATATAGTATGACCTGACCAGGTCTGCCGGGAAACCTTCACCTGTGAAATATACATTGGTTGACCTGACTGCTTGGTCTGTGCAGGTTTGATGTGGGGGTAGTTATTTGCAGGCTGCTGGGGACCGGGCATCAGGTATGCCGCCTGGTAAGTGGGCAGTGGCATGGGTGGAAGTGCCATAGGTGGGCTGTACACAGGCTGTGGGAACCCAGATGGTACGGGCTGTGGGTGGTAGTTATCCTGCCGGTAGGTGTAAGTGCATGGTACGGTCACAACTCCATTACTAGGTGTCACAGTCGGATAACCTGGATAATGGCTGGCCATCTTAAACTCTGGAAATGCAAAGTTCTTTAATGTAAAACTTCACTTGCCATACCATGCTCTATCACATAAAATCTATTTTACCAAATTTTTTTTTTATATAAAATTAGACAAAATAAATTTGTAACCCCTGACACAATACAAAGCTGCCCCTTAACAACATCATAATAATGACAACCCTGTGTGCCGAGACTCTGTTTTTAGGCTTTCTAACATAACTTACGCATCATTTTACAAGACAATGTACAAGTGGGTGCTCAGGAAACACAGCCTAAAAAAACATGCTTTAAGATTTAAATTATTTATTCATTTATTTGACTGGTGTTTTACGCAGCGCTCAAAAATATTTCACTTTTATGATAACGGCCAGTATTATGGTGGGAGGAAACTGGGAAGAGCATGGGGGAAACCCATGACCAAGATTTAATATAAAGAGATATAAAATATATAAACATAACATGAAAAAATATATTTAGGAAGGAGCAGAAAAAAGCTTGTCTTTAAAGTTTTGAGCATCATGAGGGGTGATAACCAAATTCAAGTGATCTCTAGAGTTTTTCTTTCAACAATTCAAGAAATTGAATTCAACAAACAAATCAAATTAAATTACATTTCAAATATAATATCAACTATTATGCATGTACTTTGATCTGAAGCGTAATATGACATCAGTTCACTTAAAAATTAATCAAGATAGACAGTTCAGGCTCTTTACACTGAGAGACTTGGACATCAACATTATGTATTACTATCAGAATAACTAAAGCACTGTTGTGCTCATTTCAGAGCTCAGACAAAATCTTTACTCATCCAATCATGCAAAGAATATTTATTTATTTATTTGATTGGTGTTTTATGCCGTACTCAAGATTGTCATTCTCGTTAATATGACAGTGACAGAACAGTGACAGATACATCCAGGTGTGGTTTCACAGGGATGATGTAAAAATGTGAGGTAAGATGCATTTGCCTATAAATCACAACAATCTGACAACTCACACTGGTCACTTACACTATCGGCAACTTTGAAAAACTTGCAGCAATCATGCATATACATATATCACACAATGACCAAACAGGATCTGAAAAAAAAATCAAACATTACACTGAGATATCAATAAATTTTTTACAATTCTAGCGCCAACTAATTTGAGAAAAATTGACCTGCAATATGCCATTTTTCACCTGCTTTTCGCCATTTGCAGGCTAACTCGAGCCCTGAATCCTGTTACTAAAGTTAACAATATTATACTGACCTTGAACTATCAGTCATGAAACAGATTTGGCTATGTTGTAACTGAAATTCTCAAAATCTTTTTTAGGCTTCCACAGCTCAATGTTCTTGTTGTTGATAAGGCTGAGAGCATAGCTCTGTGCATACATCTGTTTATCTAAACCACCGTCCCCTTCCTTGAACACAGGACATGATAGATAAGGTCATAGTTCCTTCCAATCCTCTCATTCCACAATTAACAATGCTGTGAAGTAATACAAGTTTCACAATCATATATTTCTGGAAATCCCCTTTCCCCCCCCCCCTCTGGAAATCCCCTTTGCATTGAGAATGGGATTTCAAGAGCCAGTTCATAGGCTGAACTAGCTGTCCCTTCAACCATACTTCCAAGTGACAGTACAAAAAGTGGCCAGTAATCACACGTGATATAAAATTTTTAAAAAAATATTAAAAAAATAGTGGATTTCATCGAAATTCTGCAGAAAGGAAAATAAAGAAAACCTGGGAAGCCTTTCTGGTAATACATCTTTTAAACATGTATGCCTGAGACTCTGGTTTGGCTCAATATAACTACCTTCTGATATACACTGAAGCCAGATCTGATTGCCCAGGCTGTTCCAGACTCCCTGAATCCCTCACCACATAATTAACATAAGACAGTTACCAAAGAAAAGAAAAAGTTAATGAGATAACACCGTGTTAATTTTCCAGCATAACCAGTAGAGCAGGCGTCTAAATTAACCATTTTCACAGTGTAAATGGCCGATTGGATAAGTGTCATAGGTTGAGATCTCCTGTTTCTTAATCTTCGCTGGTCCTTTAGTTTTATTTACGCAATATAACCAAGCTGTGCTAAGACATATTGTCATTAAAATGTAAAACATCTAGTAGAGGGTACATTTTTCAGTAGCCCAAAGCTAGCAGGGACACTACTTGTGTAGTATCCAGCTTTGATATGACCTGGATACATGCAGTAGCCTGACGATTTCACTAAAGGCAACAGCTCGAACCTATCCTTATATTTAGCATGCATTAAATGTTGGGACAGACTGGAGCTGTTACTTTTACTAAAATTTTCCATGTGTACCTAAGTCACATCGAAGCGGAGTGCTAGGCAAGTACTGTCTCAGCTAGCTTTGCGCTTCATTTTTCGATGACTGTTTATCAGTGAAGATAAGTTCACTGGTATTAGGTAAACTGAATTCAGTGGAGGTGAACCACACGTCAGTCAAACCAGTGTTTGTTAAACACCATTGGTTCAACCAAATCTCCCACTGGCAGAACCAAAGTTCTCCTGGCCTCAGACCTGCGTATATTTCAAGAACTGTAGATATTCATCTACCTAAAGGAAGTTTTAAAGATGATGGTGTTGCCTGTGTTGTTAACCAACTTTTTCAGCTGTTATTTATGGAAAAAAACTCTTAAATGAAAGTCTGAGATGTAAAGTAGTTGGAGCTCATTTGACCGTGTGGTACAGGATGTAAGGTCAGTTTCACTGAAAACCTGTTTCTGGAAAGAAACACCAAAATAAGTGTGCCGAGAACAAAAATCAGCAGCTTAAAGTATACAAGAGCAGTTATAAAGACTGATGCTTTTGTTACTCGCTGACCCTTTCTCAAGATGCTCAATGTGAAAGGCAGGTTTCTTAATAAATAGATGTCATTCTACTGCACGACAATTCATTCATGCTCCACTGAAAGAGGCTGGCCAAATATGGAGGAGACCATTTTCAGATGTAGTTCACCTGACAAAGGCATGTGACATGCTCATGCGCATTCAACCTTTACCATGTTCATCTGTCTTAAAGGCATCCAAAAACTATGTTCTTGCATATCAGTTCAAGTGGTGTAGTGATATAAGCAACCCGCTGCGCACCCAGCATGCTGCCTGATGAAAATTTGAATCCAGAGCATTTCACAACAAGTAAATCCCTTCAAAAAAAAAGTATAAATCGCGAATTATACACTGCAGCTATGTTATAAAACTAACACTGGCACATGACAGAATCTAGAATTATGAACGTCTTATTTATGCTGTTTTTCTTGGTATAAAATTTGAACATCTCCCAATTCAATTTTAACCAATGAAAAATCAGTAAAACCACGTGACCGTGAGAAAAAAATGACGTCAGAATGCACGTGGAAATCAACATGTAAATCTAATCCTAGTCCTCACCACTCCCTCTTATTCTAGCACAGTCTGCTTCAAAGTACATAAACAAAAGGAAAATCAGCAAGATCTAAAGCTACACTAAACAAGTCGAGGGCTTAGGCAACAAGCCTATTCATCATTCAACAACAACAACAGGTCGCATTTTGAACTGTTTCAATGTCAAATTTCAGATGAACAATATACTTTGACCATTCCGGAGAAACATTTTTATCCATACCAGACCTTGTGTTAATGGAACTTCATGATAAGATCACATCGTGAAGAGGGGTTTTGACAAGAAGTCATCCATCTGCGCCTAATCCCGGCTCTTGATACGAAACTTCCCTCGTTCCCGCAAATTTTTTTATCGAAAAGTATGTAACGCCACCTGGTGGTAATTTTGTTAACAGAAATGCCTTGTTGGATGTACTCGCCTCCAACACCAAAATCGCTTTCTAAATTCACTACACCTAATAAATCACGTGTTCCTAAGTCTCGTGGTGAATCAAGCCGTTAAATGGTAATATGCAAACCAACCTATTGCTTAGCTAAGTGTAGGCCTACATCTGTATGTTCCGCACTTTCAAAAGTGTGTTTGTGTGTGTGTGTCGGAGGTGGGGGGGGGGGGGTTAACCGTATAAAAACATACCGGGTACACCAAAGTGAATGTTCATTGCGTTCTTCACTGTTCTGAATTGGATGTTAAAACATTTCTTTTAATTTTTTCAAATCAGATAGGCCTATTTTAACCTAGGAGGAAAAGCGTTCATGTCGTTACATTGTCATTGTATTTTTGTAATTTTTAAAACTGGGCATTGTAACTTAGCATTAAAACTCAGAGAGAAAACTCACGTATATTAGTTCCTATGAAAGGCCTTCAGCACTCAGCAAAACTCTGTGCAGTATTTGCCCTATTTTTTGGCATAGGCCTATTTTTACCAAGACGATAATACTCAGACCTCTAAACGATGCTAATGTTTTATGAAGCCATGCCTGCATGTTTTCTATCACAAAGAGCCTAAGAATATAAATATCGAGTTTACAGAGGTTTTTATCATAATGTTGAATGTCGAATTTTTTTGTGATTTATAGAGTATACTGGGTACCGAAAATCACACAGAACTAAACTTACATATGTATACATGCATGACTTTTCGCTACTATCCAACTAAACTATAATCAGTACAATTCATATACAGCGGGGAGATAAGTTCACAGTGAAAGGATCGGCCATTAAATATTTCATTGGGATTTATATTATAGTCTTTAAATAGTTTGCCAGTAAGTATAAGTAAGCCTATATAATCTTTCTACGGCTCAGAGCAAGAACATAACATAAGAGCAATAGCATGGACAATTTGTAGATCTTATGTAAACGGCGGTTTTACGCTTAATTACAGTAACAAATTTTGATAACTTAGTTTGAACTACGGCCATTTTTTTGACTCAAAGCGTTTTCTTAATTTGAACATAGTGGGCTGAGTATGGCAGAATTTGACAGAAAAGGGACTTTTTCTTTGTTTAATTTAGCACACTCCGTACAACATAGTGGTATTCATCCCCAATGTCTAAATTACGCGTAATTTATACACGTTCTTGTTTTTTTTTTTATTTTGTGACCAAGGAGTATTTGACCAGTTAGAACTGGTAAGTACATGCAGTGGTTAATTAGACGTCCGAAATTTTAATGAAGATTTGACTTTAACAAATGAAAAATTGACTGTATCGTTTTCGAGGCCGAAGTTATTTTTAATCCCTCTTAAAAATATTTCTTTGGTAGATGCTTGAATTTTGCCAGTTCATTTTTGCTGAAATTGGCCTTTAATCTGCCGTGATACAAACATTTGCAAACCACCGTTTGTTAAAAGATTAAAACATGACTTTTTGGCTCAGTTGCATCTAGTGACATATATGTTCCGTTTGTGACAACCGATTCCCGTTGAAAGTACTCAATAATTTACTTATAGGTGTATCTTTTTTTGGTGAAGAATATGCAATTTTGTCCAAAATCTAATCATACGCGAACTAATAATACCTACAGGGCAGTTGCCCTGTTCTCCACCATATAACTTGGTGTCGAGCAAGGTATACGCCTATAAGTTCAAAATCAGTTTTAACAGTTTACATTCCAATGTGTCAAGTGTTTCACTGTTTTCAAAACCACAAACTTACTTCACTTCCGAAGAGTAATACTTGTAAAACGTAGCTTGATCAAAAACCTGCAGGGGACAACCTATTGATAAATGTTTACTTGTAGCCTTTTCATCAGGAATTGATCGGCTTTATTTGCTTGTTTTATATCATTCTTTAATCATCGTTTTTATAAACTGTCCATTTTTACTAAAAATCAACCCTAAATATTTAAAGCTTATGACAATTTAGTGGTATTTAGTCCAGTTCAGGATTCGGACAGTTGGGCGGTATCATCAACATACATAAGTATATAAAATTTCATGTATTAAGAAAGATGAACAAAGTCCATCTGAATTCCTAAGCCATCACTGATGCAAAAATAGTTCTCAAGGTTTGTATACAGGGAAAAGAGTACTGGAGATAAATTTTCTCCTTGGTGTAAGCCAGTTTTGCAAACAAAGAGATCTGAAGAAGAATTATGCATTGCTGCACATGATTTGGTATGTTTGTACTAATATTCTTAATAACATGTAGAATTTTTCCAGATAATCCCGTTTCTAAAAGGTATGTCCATATATGTAGTGCACTCCAACACACCATGTTGAACGCCTTACTCAGGTTGATAAAGGCACAGTAAAATACTTCATTTGTTTTTAATTTAAAGAGGCCTATCACCTAATTTAAACTAAAAATACGGTCCATTTCAGAGTAACCTTTCCGGAAATCTGCTGACATAGGTTTGTGCATATATAACAAATACATGCACTTAGTTATTCTCAATATATGGATCGAGGCACATTAGTAAATTTAGTTCTTAGCTTTAGTTCAGTGCACCATACACAGTGATACCAGATAAGGAATCGCACTAAACCTGGAATGTGGGTGAGTGACAATGCTCTATAACCAACTATATACATCCAAACATGCAAGGCCATGTGAGCACACGCGGACATGATTTATATGTGTAAGCAGCAGTCAGACCGTTGTATCATCCCTATATACATGTACCAGGCCACTCTTGCGTGATACCTAGGACACTTTAAACTTCATACAAAATAAATACCTGGATTCACTAACTTGTTTTGCCAATGTCCCATGTATGTAGCAAACTCAAAGGCCTATATACGGGCGGTTTGTAAATATTGATCATGCAGGTCGCTTTAATATTCCTTTATTTATTTATTTGATTGGTGTTTGACATCGTATACATAAGAATATTTCAGATGTGCGATTGCGGCCAGCATTATATGGTGGGAGTGAGTGAGTGAGTGCTTGGGGTTTAACGTCGTACTTAACAAGTTTTCAGTCATATGACGACGAAGGAATCCTTATGGTGCATGTAATGTGCCTCCTTTTTACAGGACGGATTTCCACCGCTCTTTTATCTAGTGCTGCTTCACTGAGACGACTTACCGAAAGAATGTAAGCCGCCCCGCCCGAGCCATTATACTGATACGGGTCAACCAGTCGTTGCACTATCCCCTTCAAGATGAACGCCAAGCGAGGAAGTTACAACGTCCTCTTTTAAAGTCTTAGGTGTAACTCGACTCAGGATTGATCCTGGATCTACAGCTCCCGAAGCGGACGCTCTACCAACTGTTCTATCTGACTGTAATATATATGGTGGTAAGAAACCGGGCATCCAGATCGGAGTATCGCAGGTTGTTGCATAACAGACCTTTACAGTTCCTTCTGTGCCTTCCGTGAGAAAAAAAAATTTGTGAGGCATATATTTTATATTTCTTAATAACCTCTCTAGTATTTACATTTTTTCCGTCAACGATTGGACCAGCGTGGCACCCCCAATTCTGGCTCTCATCGTTAGCGTAACCACAAAAGGCTATTTATTTTCCGGAATGTCCACTGCATGGGGCCTTGGAAAAACTGCGAACAATTCCTACATCATTTAGGCATGTAGGTTACAGGTATATATAGGCCTACCTGTACCATGCAAAAAAAAAAAAAGAAAAAAGCAAGGTTCCTTTGTAAGGCATTTTATTTGTAATGACGTCTTAAACATAAACTGGTATTTTTTCTTCTATACTCTATATTATGACAACAGAGGCACACAACAATCACGTCATCGTTGAGTTACAGCTATAGGTAAGATACTATGGCAACAAATATAAATGATAGTTTATCTGAAGTTAGGCAGGCCGATAACTCAAATGTATTCACGGTCAGTGTGGCACTGCTGCGTGCCGCGACAAGTAAGTTGAGATTCGGTGTGGCACAGTAACAAAACTCGTGATACAAATTCAAATTTTCTACTGTATTATTGTCACAAACCATTCCGTCACACACGGGTTCAGTGCGGCACAGTTTGTTTACAAATACTGGGGTGTCGGGTTTGCAGTTCGGTACAACAGAGCCCGTCTGATAAGGTCGATCAACAAGCAGATCTTCATCCATTCGTTTATCCGCCATCTGATATACACAGGTTGTTAAATACGCTTGCGTTGCCGGTTCCAGGGTGTTTTTAATAACTGGACAGAAGCGAACACTACACGCAACTTTGCGATTGTCCGACCATATCAGGCGCAAATAATTATCACATGTTGTTCCATTTGCACATGTATTTGTATAATAATCATAGTTCTTTCTCTCAGACAACCAATCTGTGATAGCCAAAGTGACATTGTATCTCACTGGAATATGACTAGGCTCCCTCGGATAGCGAAGTTGGTAGTGTAAATTCTGAGAAAAGCGCCTATCCATTGTCATGTCTGGTAGAATGTCACAACGTGCAGCCAACGAAGAAGCCGTGATTTCTAAATCAGAATCAATAATCCACTCGACATATGCCATATTTGTTGAAGGTGGATCTGTATTCCGTCGAGCCTCATTATGTAAACGAATGAGCAAGATTTTCTCATCAAGCAAGAATCCTGGTGGGTGAATTTCAGCAAAATTTGAACGTTTCACTTTTTCAAATGGCGATGTCTCATCTTGATCCATAACATAAAAACTGACTAACGCTGTTGTCTTCTGAAAAAATGCCTTCTCTAAAATACCTTCGATTTCTACATCCTCCTCCCTAGTAATACGTCCATCGCATGAAGTTGTCCAAAGTGCAAACAGTGTAAAAGTTATTGTAAATATCATTCTTAACGCCTTAAGTTGTTTTTTAGCAGACGAAGTAACTAACTCAACAGGTGGCGCTAAGTTTTAGTTTTATCAAAAGTCAGACTTGTACCTCTTCTGAATAAAATTTGATTTTTCGTGTTGTTTGTATTTACTTGTAAGAAACTTTTGTAAAAACCTTATTCGAGCCTCACATGTTTGTTATATGTAACATAACTTAAAATGTAGCTGGACAGAATGTATTACGTTGACGGGAATTACAAAAAAGTGACATTAAAATCCTACTTTTCATTCCTACTCATATGTCTACTTTTTCATTACACCGCCGGTCATAAGTAGTCTCGCGCGCCGCTCTGAGAAGCTGTAAGAGGAAGCGTTTGTTGTAGATGGAGGGTGTTTTTTGGCTATGTGCGTGTACTGCCCAGTCATAATCCGCATAATAATGCCCTTTAATGCTGTAGTAATGATATAAATACGATTTGTCATGTGCGAAAGCCAGCTGAGATCGGTTGTAAAAATGTAGAAGTCTGCGCCGTCGCGTTGAAACCTTCTTCAGACATGTCACTCCGATAGTGACAGGGACACGAGATGGTGTCATTGTAATACAGTCATAAGAAGCACCCCATCGCCTTGGCCCTGTGTTTCGCTTTACAAGTTTTGTGATGTTCACGAACTTCATGGTCAATGTTGTGAATAATTAACAGACAGTTTGAACCTCTGAAATTTATTGATTTATTTGATTGGTGATAAACGTTAATGGCGGCCAGCATTATGGTGGGAGGAAACTGGGCACAGCTCAGGGTAAACCCACGATCATCCGCAGGTTGCTTAGGAACCTTCCCACGAATGACCGAAACCAGCATGTGCTGCATGAACTCTTAGCGACTGCATTGGTGAGAGGCTCTTGGGGCATTATGCTGCACTAGCATGCTAACCACTATGGCAGAAAGGCCTGTAAACCATTAAAATGCAGGGTCAAATTAAGACTAAGTAAGAGGGTCACTGTGAACAAAGTTTAAGAAAGACGTTCTAAAGAGCAATTACTTGTCTTTTGTATATTTCGAAGGAAAACCCAGTACAAATGTAAAAAAGTAAATTTCCCGCAAACATAAAGACATTTTTTTAGATGGACAGATAAGTAGATGGACAGATAAATGATGGACAGATAAGTAGATGGACAGATAAATGAGTAAACTTTATATTTCAGATAAGGACCTGAACATATTGGAGCTTACTGTTATTCAGTATTCATCACTCTACATCTGCCCATGGACATACAATAATTGATAGCCATATAGACTTATGTAATTAGGAAAGTCAAAAAAGAAAAGACTGAAATAGCGTCAACCTCTGCTACGAAAAAAAATGCTGACATCTGAGAATTTTGAACGTGCTATTCAAAATAATGAGTGGGAGCTAGATCGGAAAGATGGTATTCTTCATTACACCAATGGTGACACAAAAGCTGGTAAGCAGCGGCGTGTGGATCAGTGGTTGGATGATCATGTGATGGAGTTACGAGGACAAGAAGTAGGTGTGGTTGACATGTCGGGGGATCCTGAGTTGCATATGGAAGATAACAGGATGTGGAAACGAAGAAGAAGCTATGGAACTAAAGATGGAAGATTGAACAAAGCAAGAGCTTATTCAAAAAGTAGAAGAATGGTATGTGATGTGAAGAAACTTGAAGAAACTAACAGTTATGTTAACATAATTACATTTCTTAAGTTTTAAATGTCTATAGATTATGTTTCATCTGTTGATGGGATGTTAACAATTTTATTTATCTTATTTATAAAATTATATGATGTGAATGCTAATACAACAGCGGACGAATCCAGATTATGCATGCATGCCTGCAAACAATTTGTAGGTTGGTGCAAGACATACTGACAAATCTTCTACAATACATATGTACATTATTTAAAAAGTTACTAAGTTATTGATATGGCACTTTTTCCTGTACCTGTCAAAGTAGTATTTATTTCGGGGCAGGGGATATGATGGGGAGTGGTTGGTGATGCATTGTCCTTGTCCTGCTGTGGATTTCCAGGCTTCGCATATATTTCTAAACACAGGACCTGTAAGCCAAGAAGTGAATACAGCCATAATTGATTTTGCAAAAATGGTAGGTTACTAAATGTTGAAGACAACACAATGATAATTTTAATTAAACTTAATTTATAGTTATACATGAGTACATTTGATACGTTTTATCAAGGCTTTTTTTCTTCTTTTTTTACTCATTTGTTTATCATTTGATTGGTATTAATGTTGCACTCCAGATTTTTATTTTAGTTGAAGTAAGGAGGTCATGATTATGATGGCAGAAACTGGAATGCACAGAGTAAGCCACCCCACCCTTAGCCAGGTACATACATGACAAACCTCTTTACCAAAGTAAGCAGCAGGAGAAGGTGTGAGGGCTGGGTTTGAACCAACTGCTGTAGCTTCAGCGGTCAGGGACTGATCAGCCGGCAGGTATTAATCAGTACTTTACCTGACTACCTCATGCCTAAATTCACTGAGCTAAATGATCTCCCTCTTTACTTAACATTCAGACATTTACCTTTTCAGTCTACCACCAAATAAATGTCAGAAATATTAAATATGGAGGTAGTACATTTAACGTTCTTGAATTACACCTGCTGTTTAATCAGGTTGTAAGAATAATTAATATCCATGTCATAATTTATGTGCTATCAGTATTGCAGTGACTTGGTTTTTTAAGATACTAGCAGTTGTGTAAGTACATGTGTAAGAAAGAATGTCTGGTTGAATTTAAGTCTGAATATCTAAATTTTTTATTTTTTTACCCCTTGACCAATATTGGTCTGGGGATAGGGTATTGTCATAGCAGTCGGCGTCCATTTGCTTGTTAATCCATTTAGAGTTGTTATAAAAGTTTATCCCTAGTTCTTCAAACTTACACCACACTTACACTTTCTCATGATTAAGAACCTTATTGATGTTCAGTGACCTTGTTTTATTTTTTTCCCTCACTCGTCCTTGTAAACATTCTGACTTAAAGGGTTTTGAGTCCATTGGATGGTATTTTTTTAATTCCACATGTCCTGACTGAGTATGCATGTATGTTGGACAGTGTCATGTGTTATGTCATATAACAGGGAAGGATATTGATAGTGGATGAGTCAGCAGTTAGGTTGTTTACTGGCACTGTATATGCTGCCACATCATCACTTCCAGGCTGGCTGCTGGAGGGGGCTGCAGGTGAAGGGGAATAACTCTTTCCTTCTCTAAGTGTCAGCATGCTATTGAAACATTTACATGTATTCGTTCATACATACTTTAACCAAGAGATTTTCATGTCCAGTTTTTCTATGCATACGAGACCTGATGTAGAAATCAGAAATAACAACAAGGAATGAACCTATTGTTTTGTAATTGTCTTGTCTTTTTATACTACTGGCACGTGTAAAAGCATAGTACTTTACATGTACCCTTCTTTGCTTATACATATATATCTGAAGAAACATGACAACACAGTATACATTTAACCTGGCTTTAAATCAAGGTAAATGTGCACTGTTTTGTCATTTTGCTTAAAAATTTTGAAATAAAAGAAAATTTAAAAACTGGTAGTTCCAGTGCTGGAAAGTTCCGCTTGGAAAGAATCCTCTTCATGCTGAAGCGGATAGTGCAACAACTGGTTGACCCGTATCAGTATAGTGGCTTTGGCGGGGTGGCTTACTTGCTTTCAGTAAGACGTCTCAGTGAAGCAGCACTAGATAAGAGCGGTGGAAATCCATCCTGCAACAGGGAGGTACATTATATGCACTCTAAGAATTCCTTCGTCGTCATATGACTGAAAAATTGTTAAGTACGGCATGAAACCCCAAGCGCTCACTCCTCACTCTTTTGTCCTTATAGGCTTAATCCAGTAGCTTTTAACATTTGTAAACTTCACCTTTCATTACTTTGTTACTGTGTAGAACCATCAAAAAAATAGGTAAGTATTTTGCAGCACTGTATTTTGCCCATGCATTGATTGTCATCTTTGTCCTATTTTGCATGTAAATACATAATATACAAATACTAGTCATTTATTTTTAAACAGAACGTCTTTTTTTTTTGGTACACAGAAATGGCATTGCTTTGACAAACATTAACACACAGATTTGAGGTATGTTATTACTGTGGTGTCTTGTTCGTCCCTCTGCTGATCTTTTCCGGGCTTGCCTTTTTTTGTTCTTTAAGATTCTGATCTTTTCCTTGCTTGCATTGCTTTGTTCTTGACAAATTCTGATGTTTTCCTTACTTAAGTTAGCTCTCATTGTTTTTTGCAAATTTGGACTCTTCTCCTTGCTATGCTTTGTTGTTGACAAATTGCAGTCTTTTCTTTCCTTGCCCGCTGAATTAAAATTTTTTTTTCCTTGCTTATAATCTTGATTTGATCTTAACAGGCTCTGATTTTCGTCTTACTTTTCTTGCTTTGTGGACAAACGTTTTCGATGCAAGTCTTGCTTGTAATCAAGCAAAAGAAATCAACTATTTCTGACCCCCTTCCATGTTTTTGCCTGAGTTGATTAAATTTCGGGTCTTTTCCTTCCTTGTCTTCAGTTGCTTTCTGGGCAAACTCTGAAGGACTTTTAGTAATGTTATAATGAGAAAATTCCAATGTGCATGTAAATTGCTTTTACTTGGTGTCTGGACTATTCCTGTATCAATTCATGTACAATTATATACTAGTTACTTGTACTTGTAGACATATTCTTTTTTTTTTACCTGTGGGTTTTCTTTTGAATGTGTCTTTCATTTTCAAATTTTGTTTTTTGCCTTATTTTATATTAGAATGGACACAGGCTTCAATAGGTAATGTAAGGGAGCAAATACTATTGATTGTATATTGTTATCATGCCTTAAAGCCATAATTTGATTCTTTTGTTAATACTGAGTGAAGAAGATACAGTTCATGTAGCAATAAATTATGTTTCATTCAACTACATGGATTAAAATTTTGCCTCTTTGTATTTGATCTTGGTCTATGTGAATTAGTGACCTAAGCAGACACTCGACCCAGTGAGAGGTGCAGGCTGATCTGCATCAGCTGGTACTGGTATGTCAAAACACACACCCAATATTACAGTTACATCAGGCAGCTTGTAGTATGCTGTTTCCATGGTTACCACATTGTAATATTTTTGTGGAGACATTTCTTTTATAGCCTGTATTAAGTTGATCAACGATGTGCAAATTTTATCCTCTCAGTTTTAAGCTGTCAGTTTTATTACAGGATGCTTATTAAAGCCCATTTTGGAAATAGCATTTCATTATATATTGAGTTATCTAGTTCAATCTCATTTTACATTTATGAATAGTTTAGAAATGGTTTACTTTGAGTTTTTAAGTTTTTTTAAATCAGAGAAAAAAATGTGTGAACAAAATTGACAACAGTGAGAAAAACATCTTAATCCCTAGTAGGAAGTTCAACCAGATAGTTTTAAAGTCTGAAATACCAAACATAGGTTAACAACTTACAGAGGAATGTAATGATCCATCATTTTGTAATCCTATAATTTCATTAAATTCTTCAACAGCTTCTGTAAATGAACTATGATTTGCCTCCAGAAATATCAGTTTTGGTATAAATGTCTTAAACTGTGAGCACTGAATCATATAGTTTTTCAGTAGAATATTACCCAACCTTCTAGACAAACTAGCCAAGGATGAAATTTTATGTTATTTACAGTTATCTTGTTTAAAGTTGGTGAAAACCCATGTGAAATTCAACAAGTATATATACTAGTGCATAACTCTTTAACAGTAAATCACATTTATAGCTTCCCATATACACCAACTCATCATCCTTTTGTCCACCAGTTTGAATAGTTGGTAAAAAATTTCATGGAATTATTAATAATGTTATTATTAAATAAGCTTTTAAAATCAATTTGAGAGCTGTTAGAAGAACTCTGCTTAAAGTGCACATCTTTCAATACATGTACATTATTGTGAACATGCATTCACATGAACTACATCATTGTGAACATACATTCACATGAACTACATCATTGTGAACATGCATTCACATGAACTACATCATTGTGAACATGCATTCACATGAACTACATCATTGTGAACATGCATTCACATGAACTACATCATTGTGAACATGCATTCACATGAACTACATCATTGTGAACATGCATTCACATGAACTACATGTACATTGTAATCTGTAATGTAAACTGATTTCAGCGCTTAGAGTCATGCATATCTTCAGCCGTTTTCAAGAATGTACCATTGAGCACCATAATTGAATAAGTATGTAAGCATATTCATTGTTTATGTCAATATGTAAAATGCCCTACAACTGATGTCAGAAGTATATTTCACAATATAGTTGTTGTTACAGGCCATAAGCCTGTGTACTTATGATACATGTACATGTAGATATATTATCTTACCAGTCAGAGTTACATGTACACGTTGAAGCATGTTCTGACTAAGAAGCTGGAGTAAGTCAGTGTGAAGGAAATGCCTGATCTAAAACACTGGCTGTTGTTCTTACTGCATGTTGCCAGGTTACCGCAGGGGATAGGCCAGGTTTTTGGGGAAATCTGCCAAAAAAACTAGACACATGTGACGTAGGGTTGTTAGCTGAAGAATTTGCCAATTGATCTGGCATAGGCCTGAGCCTAAATATCCACCGCAGGCGGCTAAGGGGCCTCAGTTTTTCGTTTACCATCTTTCGTAAAGCACCTCCGCTCCATGTCTCTTGCTCTGTACAATGGAATCTTGTCCCACTGTGTGCCTCTTACCGAATCGCACGGCCGTCAAGCGAGCAGATGACTCTGTACATCGATCGGTCACAGTTTATGCCACTTTGGGTAATCTTGTGCACGTTGTAAGTATTTTGGCTCACTGATCAATTTAATTACACTTTATTTAATGTATTGTACTATACTAGATCAAACATGTCGTGATGTGTGTTTTTTGTCTTCCCTTGGTAATTATGGAATCAGTTAAGAAACACTACAACTTCAGTCTTTCATGGTCATTATTTTGTGCTGTCTCTTTCCAGTTTTATTCAGTGGTCATTATTGTGAAGTATTTGTGATGAGTGACATTTGTTGAAAGTTTTCCATGAACGTGTACAGCTATTATTATTCCGTTTTTACCATATTTCCCATAGATCCCCAACAAAATAGATACAGTGTAGTGTACCCGTATTAAAATAAGGAAAAAGTGACGTCCATATTTCACCCTAAGTTTATCATGTAAAAATACACTGTCAGAAAAACATAAAGCCTTAAAGTGATACTTACTGATGGTAACGCTTAAGATTTTCTGATGAGAAATTCATCGAACTTCACAGAAAACTTTTACATGTAAGTGAGTGGATAATCAGATTGAAATTCTGTGTCACTTGGAAGAAGCTAAAATTTAGGTGTGGTAAACTTTATTCTTGCTCATACACCTGCCAAAATGATCCAAAACCCATTAGTTGAAGAATGAAGAATTATGATCAAAACTTGTGTAAATTCTAGATGCATTTCTTAATTGAAAGATGGGAATTTGTCAAAGCTGCAAATGGTAATTAATGAGAGGAACGCTTTTCTAGAGTATTGTAAAAAATGTTGCCTGTGAAACGTGCATGTGTGGGAATTTCATTAGCCAGTCTGTTCAGTGGGTATGGTACGTACATGACATGATTTGCACTGACCTGCTGATCAGTTCTCAGATCATTTTAATGAGATGAATATATCTCCTGATAAATAAATCTTACCATAATGCTTTTTTTTTTGCTATATGTGCATCCACCTCTGTCAAAATCTGAAAACCAGATATTTACAACTTTTAGGAAACATGTGATAGTGGAAGTGAAGGTGGCCATCACAAGGTAATATATAGAGCCTACAAAATTTGTCGTTTACATGTATGATCTGTGATCAATATTTTGGAGTGAAAAGTGCAGTGGCTTAAAATATGAGTGTAAACTTTCCCAGTCAAGGCTGGCTACATGTGTGTTTTGAAGTTAATGTATGTGTGTTTTATATATGTGGTACTGGGGGTCTGAGAGCTGATGGCACCTTACAAGCAAGATTCCTGAAGTACTGCCTGATTGCTTATGTCCATGTTTTCCTTCATATGCGCCATTCAAAATATTTAATGAAATTGAATTGTTCATATTTAATGCTGATGATTAAACAGCCTTAATTACCTGTTGTGGGATGACTTAGATCTTTAAATTTCATTTAATGACATGGTGTGTCATGTTAACATTTATGAGGACATGATGAGCGTCTCCATCATGTTCATGATGTTAATATTCTCTAATCAAAAGTTATATCATGCTAATGAAGAGCATCCAGTATAGGCAAAAATGCATTGAACTAGCGACTGTCATGTGTATATTTTTTCCATGCTTCCTCAAGAGCAAATCATAGTAATTTGGGTCTGTTTGTCTGTCACATTTTGGTGTCCATGCAAATACTCCAATTATTGCTTGATTTTCATACAATTGTGTGTGTCGGCTCACTTTGTAGAACCTTTTCTCATATTTTAAAAGTAGCCTAATTCAGTTGCTCCTATGTTTTGTATGTTTAATGAATTTTGTGACCCATTGTTTTTTGGCCTTTTCCATGCAATAACTGCTCCAAATATCTACATGTTCAGTAACATTTTGTGTGCATTTTGATTTTGCCAGCTCTCAGATGGCTCTTAAGTGAAACTCAGTTTGATCTGTTTTACATGTAAGTTTTGCATATTTAGCATGAAAATATAAATTTGCCAAAATTGCAAGATTTATTATTAATCTCCAGCTGTTGTTTGACAGTGCAGATGTATGTACATGTACGTGCACACGTGTGTGCTGTAGTTCTTCAGCGTTTTCACATATTTGCTAAAGCATATTCTGAAGGCATTCTTCTTTGTGGACAATTAAAATCATACTTTTTCTAAAGCCCTGAAACTGGCCAATCCAACCAATGTAGTTTTGTCTCCAAACTCAAATTACAAAGGTGGATAAATTGCACTCGAAATTGCTCTTTGAAGAATTAGTGTGTCGCAAAATTCAAATTCAAAAGTGATTCACAGCAGTCGCAAGACCGCTTGGGTAATCTTACATGAAGTTTTAATAGTAAAGATTACTTGAAATGTCGTATTGCATTAATTTTGATCGCTTAATAATACATGTATCTTGAAATAAAAACATTTTCATGACTTTAAGTGTTATACAGAAAAGAAGGTAATGTATGTGGTTGATGAAGCATGTATGGTGTCTGTATAAATTGTTGCCTGACGTGGCTGTTAGCCTGATTGTTTATCTGTAGCTTCTGCATGTATATTGCACAGTTCATGAATACTGTTACCATGCACATGTGCTTCACCAGAAGTAAAAAAGCTGTAAGAAAGTTTTAGGGCTACACTATAGTTATATAAGTGCCACTGAGAATCTCTTGGAATTGTGCCATTTGTGAGCGACAAAGGTGGTGAATCAAAACCAGTTGTTCATAATTGTGTGTGATTACCATGACAACAGTATGGTGATAAGCCAGAACACTTAGTAAATCATGACACACTGT